>NC_067476.1:4542500-4647500 GCF_947179515.1 Apodemus sylvaticus
CGGCGCTGCCTCTGCCTCCTGTGCTTGCTGTTCCTGTACTGCCAGATGCCCTCCAAGGTCCCGAATAATTGGCAAGGCTGGCTGTGTGGTCATCAATGGTCAGGGAGCTCCTGGCTTGTCTGCTTACATGTAGCATTTTCCCTATGGTGGGTCCTGGCTCGGTGGTCCTGGGCCTGAGCCTGGACACACAGCACTGCTCCGTTATTAGGGGGCTGCGCTGTAGGCCTCCTCCTCAGAACCTTCCAGGAGAGAGAAACTTGTTTTTGAGAATGAGCTGAGGATGGCATACTAGTCAGCAACACCCAGCCCTTCAGGCCTCAGGTGTGGTGTGAGCCCAGTGTGAGCACTTGCCAGGGGTGCTGGCCCAGCCCCAGCCCCCCTAAGGCTTCCCTGTACCTGCCAGCAGGACCCCTGTTCAGCCTACTGTCCTCTCTGAGTTCCTGAGGTCACCATCCTCCATCTCTCTGCCTTCTGTTTTCTGGGCTAGACTAGACTCAGCACTGGCCACTTCGATCTATGTCCCTGTGCTCAGGGTGGCCATAGAGGGGCTGTGGTACAAGAGACTGTGGGAAGGGACTCCAGGCCCCGTGAAACCCTTATTGTACTTCGATGTTCAGGGCTACAGCAGGATCGAGGTGGCGTCCAGTGGCCTTTCCACTCACTAATGGGTTTGTTTCTGGAGCAGGTCTTGGAATACTGAGCTGACTGACTCCTTCCTGGTGCCCCACCATATTGGTGACTCTCTGGGTCTCAGCCTCAAGGCCACCATGCATGTGTGAGCCTCCCTTTCCTGCTGCCCCTGATGCTGTAGACCCTCACAGCGATCAGACTCCCACCTCTGCTTCTCTGACCTTTATTAGTGCATACTAGTCAGTGCTGGACAGTGTCCCGAGGGCAGTGTAGAGAGCACACAGCAGATAGCACACAGACTTCAGTGTTCCCACATGGCCTGGACACGGCTGCAGGGGTGGGTGGGGGTTGGGGCACCTTAAGATGCCCGGATTTTCATCTCAGCAACCTTGTAAGAGTAGCGGTGGCCTCGGCCAGTTAGCCAGTTGATGCCATCCGCATAACTCTCATGGGAGCCAGACAAGTAACGCCCATTGAGGTTGGACTGGTGACAGTCGTGGTACCACCAGGCTCCGTGGAACAAAGCTGCGCAATTCTTCATGCTGTTTGCATCATTATCTTGGTCGTGGGTTGTAAATGGCATGCTGTTGTGCTTTGTCAGGGAGTCTCCTGCAAAGACACAGGTCAGCCCTCAGGAACAAGGCAGAGCCCATCCCAGATGGGCAGGGGCAGCTTGTGGGCCCCTTCCCACATCCCCACCAACAGCCTCAAGATTTATGTGTGGTTTACCTGCAGTGCCCTCCAGAAACTGCCCCAGGGTCAGCTTGTATTTCTCCTGTTCTCCAGACACCCGGAATGAGCGGTACTTGGCATAGGATGATTCACCTTGGAAATCTCTTAAGTCGACCCGGAGCTCTTGGCTCCCTAGCAGCATGGGTGGAAGGAAGGAGAAGACTCAGGCCAGGCTGAGTAGGGGAAGGCAGGTGATGGCCAAGAGGCTGCTTCCTTACCATTGGCTGTGAGCAGGTGCAGGTAGGTGTTACCCAACCAGAACTCCGTGCCCAGGTTGCCAAAGCCTCTTTTATACGAGTCCCAGTCTCGGAAGAAATTGACGGACCCATCCACTCGTCGTTGAAAAACCTGTGGGGTGGGCAGGGGGGGTGTGGGTGTCAGGTTCCAAAGAGCAGGAACCTGAGGGTTGTGTCCGGGTCCTGGGCTTTGGTTGCTTCCTTGGTTTTTGTTGGTTTGTTTTGTTTTTTTTCCACTCCTATAAAGAACTGAATGAAAATGAGGTTTCAGGGGCAGGGAGTACAGGGGATTGAAAAAGTAGATGATAGCGGCCCAGGGCTGACATGTTTTGATGCATCTGTTATGACTGAGGTCCTGTCGCCCACTTAACTTACTTTACAGAGTTCTAGATCTGGCCCGTCAGTGCTTAGGGCATCCGTGGAGGGTGAGGCACCACATTATTTTTTTTTTTTCCTGGTTGCTCTGCCATCTCCCTGACTTTGGCTCTCCAGAGTGTGACTGCTGTGTGCAAACTTCTTATGCCCCAGGCTGAGCCTCCTTACTCACAGTCCAACCTCCACCGTCCACATCCATGTCACAGAGCACAGTCAGTGGCCGGCAGTCAGGAAGATGGATGGTGTACCAGCCCGTCAGGAAGACCCCCTGTGCCAGCAAGTCTTTGCAGCTCCGGGGTCCTATGCCATGGGGAAGTGGGCAGGATTAGCTTGTACCTGGGGTAGGCTCCGAGAGGTCAGACAACAAAGCAAGAGGATCCAGTAATGTGGGTGGGGTCCTGCTGTATTCATGTCTTGATAGCAGGAAGTGGGAGGGGCCAGCTGGGCAGTCACTTACCTCTCCGGCACAGGGTGTCTCCCAGCTCCTTTTCACCTGGGCAAGACATGAGTGTTATTTTCTTCCCTGGTCCCTTCCTATCACATGTAGACTCCATATTCGGCTTGGCATACATGGTGCTGCACCCTCCTGCTGAAGAGGCCAGCACACCCATCTGGCTGGTCCTGCTGGCTTAGGCTCTTTTGTGTGCTTGGCTGTTGTGTATGTGTTGTCTTGTCTGTGACTACATCCAGGGTAGGCTAGGTCAGGTGCTGGCTGGGACGCCGGCTGGGCCACAGATGCTACGTCAGCCTCCGGAGCTCACGTTTCCTTACTCACAGCCACAGGGTAGAGATGCTGGAAATGTTAGCCTTGGGGGTGTACTTACCCAGCGGTGGTGCAGCTCCCGTGTCGCCTTTCTCCCCTGGAGGAATACAGCATACCAGCCTTGTCCCAGAGCTGGGATTCTGCCACATCCTCTCCTGTACCCCTCCCAGCTTCCAGCCTCTCCCCTAGTCTGTGAGCCCCCAACATTCTTATATGCATAACGAGCCAGGGAGACTTTGGGGATCCCTGAGGTAGTGCTTCTGTGAACATCCACCTTTCTTTGTATTCAAGGATCCCCTTAAGCAACAAGACCCTAATTCCATATTGTCCCACACTGAGCTGTCCTTCCTGGTCCCCTCCTGAGAAGACTTGGTTACCAGACTCACCTTTGGCTCCTGGGGGCCCCATGGTTCCTGGCTCTCCTGTAGATACAAGGAGCATTCTCACAGTGCCGGCCTCCACCAGGGAGAAGGTTCTTCTTCACTTGTGTGTGTGTGTGTGTGTGTGCACCTGTGTGTCCTTGTGAGCAGAGCCTGTAGGAGGGAGCCTGAATATCCAGCCTGTAGGAAGTGGGCATGCGTCTGGACACAGGATAGGGGAGGAGGGCGTGTGGACTCAGGTGCTGCTGGCACCACTTATACGATCTGCCTGGATCTTAGGCAGATAGACCTGTGGGAGAGCCCCTCTTACCTTTGCTGCCGGGGGGCCCCATCTTCCCTGGGCTGCCCTGAAAGCCCCGTTCTCCTGTAAACACAAGGACTAAACTGGATCCTATCTCCTAGGTAGCATCAGAGGAAGACTGGTCAAAGGGAGGTGAAGGGGAATCCCTCTCCCATCCAGATTGCTACCTCTCCCAGCAGGGGCTCCAGGCTCCCCTTTGGGTCCAGGTGGGCCAGGAAAGCCAGGGCAACTTTGGATCACAGCCACCTTGTCCTGGGCCCCCAGACCTATGATCTTAACATCTGCATAGAAAAAAAGAGGGGTGGCTTTGGAGTAGCATTGAAAACCACAGCTTTCTGTATCTACTAATACTCCAGCAGCCTGCCTCTAGATGTGTTCTCAGGCTGCCTTTCTAGAATGTCCCATTTCCTGCTGCCACCTGTGTAGGTATGCGTGTGCTCCCATTCCTGAGCAGCCCCCCCTCACCTGGACAGGCACCTGTCTCCTGACCCAGAGCCTGGGAGCGACAGAGACAGAGCAGTCCTGACAAGGCCCACAGCACAGGCCACGGCATGGCTCTGGGTACAGCAGCCGCTCCTTGACTCCCTGGCTCCGGGCTGAGGCTGAGGCACTGGTGACTGATATATGAAGTGAAGACCCTCACTGCCTGTGTTCCTCACAGCTCAGCTTTTCTCCTGAGAAGGAGCCCAAATTAAAAGCAGGCACATTTCCTGTGTGTCATGAGATGGCCAACACCACACCCAGTAGTTCCCTGTAGCACATGAGTACAATACTCACAAACTCAGCACACTTTCCCAGTCAGCACTGGGGATTTGGGGACATGAGGACACCATCTCCTTCTCTTCCTTCTCCACCTTCCTCCTCCTCCTCTACCTTCCTCTTCTGTTTCTCACCAAAGAAAAGATTCCCAAAGAACTAGCTCAGAAAGGCAAGGCTGGACAAAGGATCCCCAGAGGCTCTACTACTGAGCCCCAGAGCCAAGCGCAGCTCCTCAGCCTCCCATCCATGTGCAGAGCAGACAGAAGTAGCCTTGCTGAGAGAGTAGGAGGCACTTGCCGGGTCATGAAAGAGCTGGGCCTGGCCCTCTAGGCCAGCAGAAGCCACCATGTGGTTGCTGAGGATTGAACTCGGGACCTCTGGAAGAGCAGACAGTGCTCTTAACCTTTGAGCCATCTCTTCAGTCCTGCCCTGTGTACCTTAATACCTACCTACTGCAAAGTCTGGCATTGGCCTGGCTAGGGTTCAGTAGTGAGCAGGGTGTCCATGGGGACCTGAGTGGCTGGCATGGTCAAGGAACTGGTGGCAGGAGAAGGAGGAGGGTGTAGTCAGGTGCTGGACACAGCTGGGGTGTAGAGTACAGGCTGAGACTGCTCTGGGTGTGGTACTGAGCTCTGACTGGCAAAGCCCTCTCTGTCAGGACTGGCTGCCTGGCTCTAGCGCCTGGCTTCACAGGGGCCAGGTACCCCAGGCCATTGGCCCTTGTTGTATCTGAAGCTCTCTAGAGGCCCTGCATTTACATCTGGTGACTCTGAGGGTCTCCTCCTGTCTCTGGCTTTGTGTCCCGGCCACCAGAGGAGTTTGTTTGCCATTATCAACCCAGGAAGGGGCCAGGAGATGGCACTGCCAATCCCCTCACTCATTGGAACCAGCCAGGTCAGGTCTTCACCTGGTCCCTTACTTACTGTGTGATGTCCAGGAAGTGCCTTTGGCTCTCTGCATCTTGGCTCTCCACCTACTAAAGAAAGTGTTAGGAGTTACTAATCCCGACCTGATGGCTCAGCCGCCAGAGGCGAGGCTCACAACCAAAAATATAAATATAAATATAAATATAAATATAAATATAAATATAAATATAAATATAAATATAAATATAAATATCAGCAATTATTACTCTGCACTCAGCACCTGTCTGTGCATTACACCCGTGCCCATCGTCTGTGGAGAGACCCAGAGTCCAGGGCAGAGTTCCCATAGCCAATGCTGTTCCATTATAAGGGAACTTAATTTTTTTCAAGAGCAAGATATACCCGTGTAAATGAGTTAGAAGATGCATCAACATGTAAAGGCTGCTCTAGACTACAGAGAAAGGTGGGAGGCTCTGAGTCTTTTTTTCTGCCTAGGGGCCCTTTTCTTCTTTCCTGGACAGTGAGCGTTTTGAAGCTTCCTGGGGCCTCCAGCCTGCAGGCCTAACCGGGCCAGCTGCGCCCTGCTTCCTTCCTTCCCCAGCTGTGCCTCCAGGCCGCTGACTTCCCTCTTCTCGTCCTCACCAATTCCTGCAGGATGTGTTCTTTTCTGCCCCAGGCCTGACCCCTGAGGTTCATCAGAGTGGCCAGCTCTCTGACAGAGCAATAGCTTCCCAGTTTCCAACTGCAGCAAGCTGAGGCCCAGGCGGGGGCGCAGCCCAGTCCCTGTGTGTTTTAAAAATAACAAGTCTAGGCATGCAAACGAAATAACTCATTTAAGGAATGTTAAACCTAAAAAAGTCTAATGTGGAGAACATTTTCCAGTGTCACCACCTTTCAGCCAACTTCACACCTGCATCTTTTTTTTAGATTTTATTTTTATTTCTGTTTAAAGATTATTATTTTGTGCATATGGGTGTTTTGCCTGAATGTATCTGTATACCACGTGCATGCCTAGTGTCCGTGGAGCCCAGAAGATGGTGCTGCATCCCCCAGAACTGGAGTTACAGCTGGTCGTGAGCCTCATGTGGGGGCTGGCAGTTGAATCCTAGTCCTCTGTAGGAGCAGTCAGTACTCAACTGCTAAGCCGTCGCTCTTGCCTCCCATTTTATTTTTGTTTGAGTATGTGTATGCATGCACACGTGTGTGCCTGAGGAGGCCAGACTAGAGTGGCTGCCTGGAGCTAGGATGTCAGGCAGTCCTGAGCCACCTGACGAGTGCTGGGACCTCTCCAAGAGCAGTGTTGGTGAGTTGTCTCTGCAACCCTGCCCCCTGCCAATCTTTTTTTTTTTTTTCTTTTTTTTTTTTTTTTTTGGTTTTGGAGACAGGGTTTTCTGTGTAACCTTGGCTGTCCTGGAACTCAGAGAGATCCACCTGCCTCTGACTCCTGAGCACTGAGATCAAAGGTGTGCACCACCCACCCAGCTGCTAATCACTTTTCTACACTATGCAGTTGAATTTTAGGGTTTTTTCCCTTCCTTAATTTTTTAATTTGGACAAGAATGGTGGCATTTGCCTCTAATCCTGAAAGTGGGGATACAGAGGTAGGAAAATCTATACAATTTTAAGGCAAGCCTGGTAGACACGTGAGTTTCAGGTGAGTCAGGGCTAAAGAGTAAGGCTCCATGTAAGACTCCGTCTCTTTTGAACTGGGCTTGGGATGTAACCCAGTGGTGGGATGCCCACTCAGGAGCGTGAGGCACTGACTTTGGTCTCTGCTATTTCTAAAATAAGACAAAAACAAAATAAAAACTTCACTGGAAACTTGTGAGAAGAAATCCCTTTCCATTTGAGTTCTATCTATTCCATTTAATGTTGAATGGTTATAAGATCACTGTGGCATATTTTTCTATAGTTGATAATTCTGTGTGTTCACATGTGTATGAAGGACAGTGGTCAACCTTGGGTATTGTTTCTTCCAACATTACTAATAATTTGTTTGTTTGTTTTTTTTGAGGCAGGGCTTCACTGTGTAGCCTGGCTGTCCTGGAACTTGCTATCTTGACCAGGCTGGCCTCGAACTTGCTATGTTGATCAGGCTGGCCTCGAACTTGCTATGTTGACCTTGAACTCAAAGTTCTGCTTGCTTTTGCCTCCCAAGTGCTGGGATTAAAGGTGTGCATCACCATGCTTAACATCTGTCTACCTTTAAAATACAGTTTACTATTATCTGTCTGTCTCTGTGTGGGGTGTGATATGTTTGTAAGGATGCAGGGATGCACATGTCATTATTCATGTATGGTCAGAGAGCAACTTTTGGGACTCATTTTTTGCCTGTACTTTGTTGATGCAAGGTCACTTGTTTCTGCAGTGCTGTATGCAGCCGGTGGCTTATACCGTAGCAGCTTCCGGCTGATTCTCCAGCCCCCAATTCCCCACTCCCCTCAGAGGCATTGGGACTGCAGACACATGCACAACTGCTTCTGGTTTTCTACATGCGTAAGGTTCTGGGGGTTAAACTCCAGGTTATTATGTCTGCTGAATTGACTGGTTTTTGTTTTTGTTTTGTTTTGATTTTTTTTTAAGAGGTGGGTGATGGGGTAGAAGGCTCTAGAGCCTGCCAAGTAGGCTGAGCTGGTTGGCCATTGAGTCCAGGG
Organism: Apodemus sylvaticus; assembly: GCF_947179515.1. Lineage (NCBI taxonomy): Eukaryota > Metazoa > Chordata > Mammalia > Rodentia > Muridae > Apodemus > Apodemus sylvaticus. The sequence continues at coordinate 4,550,197 of NC_067476.1, forward strand.
CTCTACCTGTCTCTGGTCCTCCAGTGCCAGAGTTACAAGCATGTATTACTTTTCTAGTTTGTGAGTGTGGGGGCATGAGCCTCATACCTATGTCTTCTTCGGTTGTCCTCTATCTTATCTTTATGAGGGGTTCTTATACAACTTCCTCAACATGTATATTAAGATCTTAGGATATAAGCCTATGGTATGCAAGAATGCTTATCTTACCTTATATTTTGAGACAAGTTCTCTCAGCGAATCCCCCAGCTGTTCCATACTGTTGCTGTTATTCGCCTGCCAGTCACTGACACGGAAAAGTAACGTGACTCAGAGCAAGGTCATGCTGACCACATACCATACCCTTATATGTTCTATATGTTCTGAGATTTGTTAATCTTAAGAATTCCAGAACCACAAGCTTCACTTAGGACCCATCAAATTAAAGGTCAATATGAATTTTTTGTCTAAAGTGGTCTGAGCCAGGGCCACCACTGGCAGCACTTGCAGCACCTGTGTCTGAGCTCGCTGTGGATTTTATGTTTCTAGCCTTTATAAGCTGGCTCCTGGGAAATGTCCAGTGGCAGCTCTCAGCTCTCCAGCCTGAGCTGCCGCCCTGGTTGATCAGTCTTGGACCGTGCATTCAATAAACCATCCCTGTTTAACTGAGACCGGTGTTCCTGTGGTTTGTGGGGAGACTCCTGGACCCCAACAGTGGGAAGAAAAAAAACAGAGTTGGGCCAACACTATGGAGAAAGGAGGGACTGGAGACATGATGGCAGTGACGGTGAGACAGGGGGATGGTGACAGAGAGATGGTAACACACAGGCAATGTGTGTGTGTGTGTGTGTGTGTGTGTGTGTGTGTGAGAGAGAGAGAGAGAGAGAGAGAGAGCGAGCAGAGGTGGCTGTCATGCACTCATTACCTGGTGGGGTGTAGAGCAATACCTTACAAAGATGCCTTGCCCTCGCCCCAACGTGTGGTATGGCCATGGGATCCCCTGGCAATGCTCCACCACTGTGGTCCAGCCATGCTGGCATCTGTGGTCCATGCTGCTGCCCTAGCAGTGGGGAACCCTGACCTCCATGTAGACATATTCAACCTCCACCACTGACTGACATCTTCGTGATGTCCTTGGGCTTGGTTCTAGTGAGTATATGGACGACAGAAAATGGATTTTTCCCCCATTTTCTTCCTTTCTTGTTTTTTTTTTCTTTTCAGAGAATGAAGGGTAGACTTGGGAGAACTGAGAGGTGAGTGGGGTTAGGTGCATGACGAGAGATTCCCTAATAATAACACAAAACAACACTCCAAACCAGCAAACCCCAAAGCTTTGCTGACAACACGCTTCTCCTCAAGCAAAGAGAAGCGCAAGAAGCAATAAAGTTAGTACAACAAAGAGAAAACAGACCTCCACAGCGGCTGTGGGTGAGCGTGCCTCTTAGATGGGTGCTGGGGCTGTGAAGCCGGGTCTGCAGACCTGTGAGTGGGCAAGCACTCTGCCCGGGGAGCCACCTCCCTGATTCCATGCTTGGCTTCTGTTATGTGGGCTTCGAGGGTCACTTCTCGTGTTTGCAAGCACTTTACCAACTGGGCTGCATCCCAGCCCTGTAGCTGGTAGTCTTAGCAACCTAGATTTTCTTTCATTTGTTTTAAAATTTTTATATTTGTTTATTTTTTCTGATACAGGGTTTCTCTGTGTAGTCCTGTCTGTCTTAGAACTTGCTCTGTAGATCAGGCTGGCCTCGAACTCAGAGATCTGCCTGCCTCTGCCTCCCCAATGCTGGGATTAAAGATGTGTACACCACTGCCTTAATTTTCATTTTCTGTTTTAAATCTGTTTTTGTAGTAATGTGGGATTGAACCCAGGGCCTGATGCAAGTTACACAGGCTTTGTACCCCTGAGCTGCATCCTCAACCCTCTTTTTATCTTTTATTTTGAGACGGTGTCTTACTAAGTTGCTCAGGCTGGCCTTGAACACCCTGTGTGTCCTAGACCAGCTTTCGATGCTCCTTGCAGTCTTCCTTGGGTGACCACAGTGGAATCTGGCTGTCAGGCACCTCTGGCAGCAGGCCTCTGTTCCTTGTGGTTCTAGAGGAGGCAGGGGGGTTGGCTGGGCTGGCTTCTAGAATTGACCACCTCCCAGTGTGTCCCCACATGGCCTTCCTGCTTCTGTCTGTCATGGACTCCAGGTCTGATGGCCTGCTCTCAAGCTCATCTCCTGATGCTTACTTAGTTCTGACAGACCATCCCCACGGGCAGGTAGGGTGTGACGGCCTCGTCCAAGGACCCGTAGAGCACAGTTTGTAGCTTTCCTCCAGCCAGCCCGGCTCTGGCCCTGGGCAGAGAGCCCTTGGTGGTAGATGGCACAGTCCAGCGGTGCAGTGAGGGCTGAGAGCTGCCTGTGAGCCAAGCTGGCCAAAGCCCTGGACGGGAAGGACTGCAGTGCTTGCTTGTCTTCATGATTCCTGGCTACTGATAAGTGGTTGCCAGACCCTTTATGACCTGGTCTTGAGGGGTTTCCCCCTGTTGGGGCGCAATCACAGGCCACTCCAGGAGAAGTATATAGACCTACCTCTAGGGCAGGCCTCACAGAATTCCCACTGTGGCTCAAACAATCACAATTATGGCATGTTCCAAAGATCCAAAGCACACAGTTCATCTTTAATTTTTCCTTCCTGGGAGTGGTGGGTGATGGGAGGCAGGGAGGGTCAGGAGGTGGGAGGAATGGGGATCCCAGAAAGAGGCGGGTAGGCAGGCCAGAGAGCGGGAGGCCTGTAGCTGGCAGGCAGGCACTGCCTTTTTCCTCCGTGCCAGAAGAGGGCGCTGGTGGCTGGAGTGTCCTTTAGGCTGAGTCGTTTTCCATGGGCTCCTGTGCAAAGGCCTTTGGTCTGGCCCTGGCTGGGGGCAGGTGGTACCCTGGGGCTTGTTGTACCTCATGACGTGCCATACTGCAGAGCTCCCAGAGGCCCGCGGCATGCAGCGCTCCGTCCGGTCTGTTCCCGGGTCTCTTCCCTCTCAGCGGGATGCCATAGGAATAGCCATGCCAGACAACATCTGGGGAGGTCTTCCTGCGTCGTCCCGAAAGGGACGCTGGGTAGCTGGCAGATGGCCTCCTCACTCACTACAACCACAGTGTCAATATTGTTTCAGTTCAACATCGTCCTTGGCGGGAAGGAAGTTCTTATAGTTCAGGTTTCTGCCCATTCCTGTGTGGACCCCCTTCCCAGTGGATCTGGGGCAGGACTTCGTATACCCCTAGAATCACCGTCAATCTGTTGTCTACACCTGTGTACGTATAGCCCTTTGCTATATGTACATCGGATATTTTACAGAAAACACCTGCTGAGGCTCTCAGGTCCACGCGTCTCCACCCTCTGGCCCTGAGCCCTGCCCGCTGACCTGAGGAGAAAGCTGGCTTAGATCGATCGCTCTTCACTGAGGAGATGAGCCGCAGGATATATTGGAGGCTCCGCCCATACCTCGTGACCTGTGCTGGACTCCAAGGAGAGGGTGTAGGGCGTCTGACTGGCAGGGCCAGTGAGTGCCTGGGGTCTGAACATCATCTGCTCAGGACAAGAAAGAGAGATGCTGCTGCCACAGGTGTCCTGTCAGCTGCAAGTGCTGCTGTGCTAGAGACCCTAGACAACAGTAGGCAACCTGTCTGTCTGTCTATCATCTATCTATCATTCATATTCTTTACATGTCAGATCATGAATTAGGGACTGGGGTCATAAAAATTCATTTTCAGATCTGTGTGTGGAAAGAGAGAGACAGAGAGAGAGAGAGAGAGAGAGAGAGAGAGAGAGAGAGAGAGAGAGAGAGAGAGAACAGAGTGCATCCAGAGTGAATTTACCGCTCAACTTCCAGATGCTTTGAGCTCCTGAAGCTATGACTTCCCTGCCACGATAGACCTGACCCTTGCACTGTGAGTCAAATGAGTCCTTCTGTCAGGGAACAGGTGTGGGAAACCTCCAGGGTGAAATGGCATGCAAGGAAATTTCACTTGCTTTGCAAACACTGAGACATAATTTACAGACAGTAGGATTTGCCTTCCTGGGTGCAGACCAGAGATATGGATGGAGTCATGGAAGCTTACAGGCTCCCAACAGCCCCCCACCCCCAGATCTCAGGCTCCCAACAGCCCCCCCCCCAGATCTCAGGCTCCTAACAGACCCCCAGATCTCAGGCTCCCCACACCCCCACCTCCCAAGAGCTTCCTCACACTTCTCTTTCCTACCCTAGGCATCAGCAAGCCATGTCCTGTCCCTCTCCCTGTGGCTTGGCCTATGCTATATAAGAGGAGACAGGCAATGATCAGACTTCTCAGAGTGGCTCCTTTCCCTCAGTAGAGTCCTTTAGGATGCTTGTCTTAGTCGGGGTTTCTATTCCTGCACAACATCATGACCAACAAGCAAGTTGGGGAGGAAAGGGTTTATTGAGCTTACACTTCCATGTTGCAGTTCATCACTAAAGGAAGTCAGGACTGGAACTCAAGCAGGTCAGGAAGCAGGAGCTGATGCAGAGGCCATGGAGGGATGTTTCTTACTGGCTTGCTTCCCCTGGCTTGCTCAGCCTGCTCTCTTAGAACCCAAGAGCACCAGCCCAAAGGTGGAACCACCCACAAGGGGCCCTCACCATTTGATCACTAATTAAAAAAAATGCCCCACAGCTGGATCTCATGGAAGCATTTCCTCAACTGAAACTCCTTTCTCTGTGATAACTCCAGCTTGTGTCAAGTTGACATACAAGACCAACTTGACACAAGCTGGAGTTATCACAGAGAAAGGAGCCTCCCTTGAGGAAATGCTTCCATGAGATCCAGCTGTAAGGCATTTTCTCAATTAATGATCAAGGGGGGAGGGCCTGGCCCCTTGTGGTGGTGCCATCTCTGACCTGGTGGTCCTGGGTTCTATAAGAAAGCAAGCTGAGCAAGGCAGGGGAAGCAAGCCAGTAAGAAACATCCCTCCATGGCCTCTGCATCAGCTCCTGCTTCCTGACCTGCTTGAGTTCCAGTCCTGACGTCCTTTGGTGATGAACTGCAACGTGGAAATGTAAGCTGGATAAACAAACCCTTTCCTCCCGAACTTGCTTCCTGGTCATGATGTTTTGTGCAGGAATAGAAACCCTGCCTAAGACAGATGGCCATGCTGCCACACTGCCACATTTGCCACACTGCAGGGCTCCCTATACTTGGTCTTGAGCAGCTTCTGCCACAGACGTGAACTGCAGTGTGGTGGCCATGGAGGGAAGCCAGCTGTTCTAGTTTTAGTGATTGTTAATAGGCAGTGTGTGCCGGTTTGTTGTTTCTCTTTGGTAAACTCGCTGGGAATGCTGCTTTTGGGCTTAGGGGCTTCTCACGGCAGGCTTTCTGAATGGGACCATCTTGCTTTCCTCAGCAGCATGGGAAGGGTCCCATTGTTCCTCATTGTCACTAGCACTGGGCATGTCTTAGAAAGCTTTAACCATTCTGATGTGTGCATCTGGCTCTCAAACCAATCTCTACTTCCATGTCTCTGATGATTGACAATGGCATCTTGTCCTTTGATCATTTCCCGTCTAGATGTCTTCTTCCTCAGTGGAAGGTCTTTCCAACTCTTTGGCACATATGCACGTGAATGGATTGTGTATACATTATATGTGTGCACACATTTATATACGTGCACATGCATTTGTATGTGTGTGCAAGCAGAGACCAGAGACCTTGTTTTTTGAGGTAGGGTCTCTTGTTGAATCTAGAACTCACTAATGTGCCTTGGTTGGCTAACTGGGAGTTCCAGGACCCACCGCTTCTGCCTCTCTGGTGCTAGGATTGTAGACCCTCACTTCTGAGCCCAGCTTTCCGTGTAGACCCTAGGCGTCCAAATCAGGTCCTTGTGCTTGTGTGGCAAGCACTTTACCGACCGAGCCACCTCCCCAGCCCTCACATTTTTTACCTTTTTTTGGTGCCATGCTTTTGGCTTGCTTTTTATTATTGAATCGCCAGAGTTCATCATAGTGTCTCACTTCAGTCCCTCGGTTATCCTTTCCTGGAAGGCTTTATCTGCTCTACCCTGTGACACTGGTGACCCATGAAATGTCTCAGAAGTGTCAAGCCCTTGGCCCTGCCCCTCTGTCTCTTAGGGTCACCGAGGGTCTTTCTCTGATCTGGTCTCTCTAACAGACCCTGAATTCTGATTAGAGGGTTCCGGGTGGTGTGCTCGGAGGCCAGGATCCATAGGTACTCTGTGGCGACAAAGGTCCTGGTTCCGGCCTCACCAGCCCCGTGCCTCCCTGATGTTCATTGCCACACACATACTTCTTCCACACTCTATTGGTGGGAGGTAGATTCTAACAGCATGGGGGCTAGGCAGTGCCCAGCACTTGTGCTGCTTCAGGCATGTTAAGTATAATGGCTGTGTGTGTGTGTGTGTGTGTGTATGTGTGTGTATGTGTGTCTTTCATTTGGGAGCATACACCACTGAGGTGGGTAGTGACCTGCTGCTTGCTGGGATTTATTTATTATTATTATTTAATAATTACCTTTCTCTTTTACAAATCACTTTTCTTTGTTTTTAAAAAAGATTTATTTATTTTATGTATATGAGTACATTGTAGCTGTACTGAGGGTTGTGAGCCTTCATGTGGTTGCTGGGAATTGAATTTAGGACCTCTGCTCACTCTGGTCAACCCCGCTGGCTCCGGTCAATCTTCCTTGCTCAGTCCCTGCTTGCTGCAGCCCAAAGACTTATTATAAATAAGTACACTGTAGCTGTTTTCAGACACACCAGAAGACTTCATTATATCAGATTTCATTATGGATGGCTGTGAGCCACCATGTGGTTGCTGGGGTTTGAACTCAGGACCTTTGGAAGAGCAGTCAGTGCTCTGAACCACTAAGCCATCTCTCCAGCCCAACTGGGCTTTATTTAAACTATTAGTATTGCATGGAAGCATCTGATGGGCTTACATCTGGGACTCCTGAGGAGAGCCCCACTTCCACACACACATCCCCTCTCCAGGGTCTCATTTGTGTGGTACAGCAGGGGTGGATCAGCTCCTGTCCACGTCTTAGCCACCTCTGCCACTTCCTGCGCAGCCCTGGACTACCTGGATGTGTGCATCTCTGATACTGACTATAGCTCCTTTGCAGTGGTCTATATCAACAAGAAGTTGGAAGGCATGCTTAGCACCATGGTTCAGCTCCCTAAGGTGAGGGGCCTGCGTTTCCTGTATCCCCGTCCCACCTCTCCTCTCTGGGTCGCTTCCCCCATCCAACCCCCTGTTTCCCCAGAATCCCCCTCCTCTCTGGCCGTCCAGCCTCTTCTCACTCCTTCCTTGTCCCCTTTTTAGGTGAACTCGGGATTGTCCCACACCTCACCCCTTAGGACTTGCCCCGCCCTTTTCCTGACCCCATCTCATCCTCTGGGACAGGCTGGCTAGGACAGGCATGGTGGATGGTAGGTGGAGATGGAGGTAGAGAGTAGCAGGGGAAATCCCCCTCAGCTGTTGACCAGGAAGGGTTTGCCTGCAGGGCTCCCTGCGGGTCAACCACACAGATAGCTCTTCAGGGTGTGAAGCCCCAAGACTGAGGCTGATTCTTCTTTTAATTTTCCCCACTTCCCAAAATGGAGAGATGAGAGCCAGGGGCTGGGGGAGGGAGGAACGCTGCAGGGGAAACAATTCGAGGAGACAGGGTGTAAAGTGAGCACCCTGACCTCCATTAGGACCTTGGGAGAAATGAGAAGAGGCTGTGAAACATGGATGTGTGAGTGTGTGTGTGTGTGAGTGTGTGTGTGTGAGTGTGTGTGTATGTGTATGTGTGAGAGTGTGTGTGTGTGTGAGAGTGTGAGTGTGAGTATGTGTGTGTGTGAGAGTGTGAGTGTGTGTGTGTGAGAGTGTGAGTGTGTGTGAGTGTGTGTGTGTGAGAGTGTGAGTGTGTGTGAGTGTGTGTGTGTGTGAGAGTGTGAGTGTGTGTGTGTGCACGTGTGTGCGCGTACATGCACACCCTAGCCCTGGACAGGTTTTGTAGAAGGACAGTACAAAGCCAACAACCATGTTATCAGAGCTCCATGAAGTGGTGTGAGTTTAAGAGACTCTTTTTTCCCTCATTTCTTTATTCACTTTACATCCTGATTATCCCCCCACATCCCTCCTTTAGTCCCAGTCCCACTCTTACAGGCCCCTCCTCCATGTGGATCCTCTCCTGCTGAGGCCCAACCAGACAGTCCAGCCAGGGGAAGGGGCTCCAATGGCAGGCAACAGAGTCAGAGACAGCTCTGCTCCAATTGTTAGAGAACCCACGTGAACACCAAACTGCACATCTGCTGCATATGTGTAGGGCCTAGGTCTACACCTGTTCTGACTGGTAGTTCAGTCTTCACTCGTGGTGTTCTTCACCCCTCTAGCTTGCTCAATTCTACCCCAAAGTTTTCCACAAGACTCCCCTAGTTCTGCCTGATGTTTGACTGTGGGTCTCTGCATCCGTTTCCATTCATGGCTGCATGAAGTCTCTCAAGAGACTTGGTTCCTGTCTGCAAGCATAGCAGAATATCATGAGCAGTGTTAGGAATTGGCCCTCTTACATGGGATGTGCCTCAAGTTGAGCCAGTCATCGGTTGGTTGTTCCCTCAATCTCTCCTCCATCTTTATCCCTGCACGTCTTGTAGGCAGGACACATCTTGGGTTGAAGGTTTTGTGGATGGGCTGATGTCCCCCTCCCTCCACTGGAAGTCTCACCTTGCTGCAGGAGGTGGCTGCTTCAGTCTCTATATCACCTGCTGGTAGGAGTCTCATCCCCATAGGCTCCCTGGAGTCTCCCGACCCCAGTTCCAGGTCTCCAGCTCATCCCAGAGATGTCCCCACATAGATTTCCATTCTTAGTCCCAGCCCTCTCCCAACTGCTTCTCCCTACATCTGATAGCCATCTCCATTCCTCTCCTTTCCTCCCCCCTCCCAGTTCCCTCCCCATCCACCTCCAATGAATATTTTGTTTCCACTTCTGAGTAAAATTCACACATCTTCCCTTGGGCCCCCCTTGTTACCCAGTTTCTTTGGGTCTGTGGATTGTAGCATGGTCATCCTGCACTTTGTGGCTTTATGGCTAATGCCCATACCATACATGTCTTTCTGGCTCTAGGTTACCTCACTCAGGATGATATAATCAAGTTCCATCCAGTGGCCTTCAAAATTCATGATTTCCTTGTTTTTAATGGCTGTGTAGTATTCCGTTGTGTAAATGAACCGCATTTAAAACAATTCATTATTCAGTTGAGGGACATCTAGCATGTTTCCAGTTTCTGACTGTTACAAATAAAGCTGCTGTGAGCATAGTTGAGTCAGTGTCCTTATGGGATGGTGGAGCATCTTTTGGGTATATGCCCAGGAGTGATATAGCTGGGCCTTGGGGTAGAACCATTTCCAGTTTTTGGAGAAACTGCCACATTAATTTCCAGAGTGGTTATACCAGCTTTTACTCCCACCAGCAGTGGAGGAGTGTCCCCTTGCTCCACATCCTGTCACTTGAGGGTTTTTTTTTGGGTGGGGGTGTATTTTGTTTTAAGATTTTATTTATGTGAGTACATGGTCACTGTTCTCAGACATGCCAGAAGAAGGCATCAGATCTTATTATGAATGGTTGTGACCCACTATGTGGTTGCTGGGAATTAAATTCAGGACTTCTGGAAGAGCAGTCAGTGCTCTAACCAAGGGGCCATCTCTCCAGGCCATCACTTGAGGTTTTGGATCTTATCCATTCTGACAGGTGTAAGATGGAATCTCAGAGTTCTTTCGATTTGCATTTCCCTGATAACTAAGGATGTTGAACATTTATTTAAGGGCTTCTTGGCCATCCGAAATTCCTCTGTTTAGCTCTGCACCCATGGTTAGGAGACTATTCATTTCTCTCTTGCCTCTGCCACAGCCACTGTGAAGGATACACATATACTTGCTTCTCTGCAGCACATAGGTCCTAAGATTCCAGTCCCCAGGTCTTGAAGGCCTTTTGAGACTTCTACCCAGCAATGGGCTCCTGGGTAACATGGTGGTAATGCCACCCAAATCAGGTACTAGTTACGCTAGCCCGCCAGACCGCATGCCTGGGTCATCCCTTCAGTTCTGGAGAGTGTAGGTCTACATTGCCTAGGCCCCTTTCTATCTCCAGCACAGGTAAGGAGCTCCTGGTGGGGATGATTCTTTAACCAGCTCTGTGGAGATTCTAGGGGTGAGCAGGAGCCGAGGACCCAGGGGGTGTGGCTGAGGGAAAGGAGGGAAATCCATGGTCTTCTCATGTGTGCTCCTCTGGGCAAGGAGGTGCCGAGTGACCAGTGCCAACATTTTTAGGCTATGTGCAGGGTGATGTCTTCTGATCTTGGGATGGCAAGATCCTATCCCTGAAGTCTGTAGTCCCTACTGCCTGTTGAGTCTCATGCTTACGGTTTTAGTTTAGACATGTCTGGTAGAAGAAGCCACCCTAGTTTCTTGGGGGCACCATAATAAGCCAAGGCAAAGAGACAGAATTCTCTTTCAGTCCAGGAGGCTGAAGTCAGGAATCCCTGGGTGTGGAGGCTGGAAGAGGACGCTTGCCAACCCCACCCCACCCCCAGCTTCTGTTCTGGGCAGCCTTAGTCTTGACTGCATCACTAATGTCTGCCTCTTTCTTCTGCCCGTCTGTGTCTGAATGCTTCCATCCATAAAGATGCTGTCTTTGAGTTAGGGGCACCCGAACCTAAGGATCATCTGAGATCCTTAACCAAGGTTTCTGTCTGCAGAAATCTCGTCTTTGAGTACATATTGTTTGGAGGTTCTGGGTGGGGCATACTGTTCAATTCAGTGTACCCGATGTTTTCCTAGCCTTTGGGCCCCCTCTCCTGTACCATATCTTTAATTGTTCCATCCTGTTCCCAAGGACCCTGAAAGGTAGAAGTGCTTCTCTTTGGAGACGCCCTTGGACAGGTCATAGTGAACTCTTTCTTCATCCCAGCCCTCCAACCACTTAGGGTTCTCCTAGGAGAGTGGGCAGGACATTTCATTCAAATATGGTGAAGGAAGGTTGCTGCATCCATACAGAACACTGAGCACAGCACATGTGGCACCCATGGGGTCACAGTGCCTTTGAAACTGAGGTGCCATGTGAGGGTGGCTTGTAGGATCTGGGCTCCCTTGGGTCTCACTGGTTGGATATATGAGCTGGAACAGCAGGAGAGTCATAATACTGACCTTGTCTGGGTTTTCATTCCCATCCCTTCTATGATCTCAGGCAAATGGTTTGGACCTCTGGGAGCCTGAGAAATAGGTCAGGGCAGCGGCCACTGTGCTGGAAGACCTTGCTAGGCTAGCTGTCATGTGATTTCCATGACAGACCTCCTGTGCACACATAGCTAGCTCCATCCGTTCTTTTTCTCAGATTGAGACACTGAGGCACAGAAGCTGGGTAGGTTATTAAAGGTCACATGATGGACAAGTTCAGAGGTGGTGTGGTGTAGTCTCTGTGCTGCTCTTGAGCAAGATGTGGGGTACAGGGGTTCCTCTCCAGGGATTACCCCTGATCTTGTCTTCATGTTACAGAATTCCATTCTCCCAATGGGCCTAGTTCTGCTTCAAAGGCCAGGCGTGGGGATCAGGAAGGAGCTGGTTCTGCTCCATTGCTTATCTGTCTGTGGTCCTCAGACAACAAGAACCGGAAGCAATTAGTCCTCACAGCTGCTGCCCTCATCCTGTCCCAGTCACCCAGAGAACCAGGTGCCACCCACCCACTTCCCTTTCCTTCACTCCAGTCAACCCCATCTCTATCCTGAGGGCCCTGCCTTGTCAGCCTGTTGTTGGGATCAGTGGGTCCTCAGCTTCCCTCCTGATGCCCGAGGTCTTTGGATGGTTCCTTCTGGCCCCCAACATGCTTCCTTTCTTAACTCACCCCTTACCCCTTCCTCACAACCCACCCTAATGTCTTCTGCAGCCTGCTTCCCTCTGGAGGGTGGGCTTAGTGGTTTCCTGTGAGCTGTCCAAGTCTTGAACTGAACAGTTCCAGGCAGGTCCAAAAGATTGGAGACCATGCCTGCAGGATGAGGGATGCTGAGCTGGGTAGAGCTGTTTTGGGGGTACCCTTGGGCCCCCTCAGGACCCATCTCTTTTCTACATAAGCTGAGAGTTAGAGATTTGGGTCACAAGGTGACTAAGTCCTTTTGGGAGGGTCAGTCAGGGAGGGCTTTGCATCCAGGGTGCTTCATGGTTCCACTTTATGTTGTTTCTTTCCTTTTTATTTGGAAGAAATAGACAATTGTGAGAAAAGCTAGTATTTTTAGTTTTTTTCCCCTAGAAAGTGAGAGACTTTGTTTTAGTATCAATCACAAATAAAGTTGTTTTTAAAGATAAAAGTTTTCTGCCTTAAAAAATATTCTCTGTGATCTGAGAGGTATTTGTTTTATATATTGAAAACTTGTGTCATTGGCTGGGAAGATGGCTCAGTAGGTAACGTGCTTTCTTCAGAACCCATGTATTTGAAATCACATGGTGTAGTGCTGGACAGACAGAGATGGGGGTGTGTGTCTCTGGGGCTCACAGGCTAGGCAGCCTAGACAACTCAGCACACTCCAGGTTAGTAAGAGACTCTGTCTCAAAAAATAAGTAACCAACCAACCAACCAACCAATGAACTAAATAACTAGGTAGCCAACTGACTGACTAACTAATGAAGGAAAACAAACGAAAATGCAAAGTGACTTGTACTGGAGGAATAGCACCTGAGGTTGAACTCTCGCTTCCACATCCATTGAATATATGTATGCCTTCCCCCAACAAGAACAAAGACATGGACATTCCACACACACAGACACACAAACACACAAATGCCACAAACATACATACCACACATACACAGATACCACATACAAACTTACATAACACATCACACAGAGAGAAATACCATATATAGGCATACATACCACACACGCAGACACACAGAAATACCATATACAAACATACATATCACATACACATAAATACCATATACAAACATACATACCACATGCACACACACAAATACCATATACAAACATACATACCACATACACACACACAAATACCATATACAAACATACATACCACATACACACACATAAATACCATATACAAACATACATACCACATACACACACATAAATACCTTATACATACATACCACATACACACACATAAATACCATATACAAACATACATATCACATACACATAAATACCATATATAAACATACATACCACATACACACACATAAATACCATATACAAACATACATACCACATACACACACACAAATACCATATACAAACATACATATCACACACACAGAGATACCACACACAAACGTGCATAACATACACACACACACACACACACACACACACACAGAATAGAGGGTGGTGCTGGGACTGCAGGACACTGCAAGGCATAAGGTTCCTGGGCAGTGATCTAGGCCTCCTTCCAGTTCAATATTTTGTTATTGTTTTAAGTTTATTGTCATAAATGGGGAAACCGAGATAAACAGTTGCTTGCCCAGGTCCTAGCTCAGAGGGTGGGGCTGGACTTGGATGGTGCAATCTTTACTGCATGGCTTATCACTGTCCGCATGCTAGGATGCAGGCAGCTTAATCGCAGGCAGCTTGGCCCAACCCTCTCTGGATGTGGACTGATAGCATTTGAGCAGAATCGGAGTCTGAGGAGCTGGCAGCCAGCTTCGCCCAATGGCATTCTCTGAGTGGTTGCACATGCTTGCACACTCTCCAAATATAAGCTCCCGCCTTCCACAAACAGAAGCCACAGGCCAGGCCCTGAAATGGAAGCCAGGCTGCTGAGCACTGTCTGCGGACTCTTCCTGGCCTTCCTGCTACACGCAGAGCCTACCCAGGTGGAGCTTGTACCAGAGAAGGTGCCTCTTTCTTCTTGGCTTTGAGGCACTCCTGGGGCTTAATGGGAGTCAGACAGGGAGGGAACAGAGTGTACAAGCACTGAAGTCTCTCTTCCCTTCCATCTGACTCCTAGTTGGCTGCAGCCTAGCTGCAGGGGCCAGACCCACTCTTGGGGCCGCCATCCCTAAGACAGGAGGCGGCGTGAGTCCCTAGTGCAGCTCTGAGCTCTGTAGATCTCTCTCCTCCCTGAGTTCTCCCATGTGCCACCTGTCTTGAGGCAGAGTTGCTGTCCTCAAGCTGGTCACCTCAGGGTCCATGGTGATTTACAGATTTGGGGTCCCTTCCTGCTTCCTGGTTCATAGAGTTCCTAAGACTCTGTCCATGTGCACCGTGAGGCCAGAAGAGGACTTCTCCAGAGCAGACAGCTTCTTGCTTGAATTCTTCCTTCTTTGCCCCAATGTCTCATCCTTCCTGAGATTTCCAGACTACACTGTAAATCTGACTGTAAAGTCAGAGGGGTCAGACTTTGGGGGACACAGATTCTTTTCTCTTGTAACAGTAATGAGTTTCTAAAAGTTTCAGGTGATGTCCTGTGCTCTGAGAACATTGCCACTCTAGGTGACCCCGACCCTGGGAAGGCTGAGCTTAGTAGAAGCATGTTTCATCCAGTATGGAAACTGTAGGCCTGCATGTTTGTTCTGCACACCTGTCAGAAAGGTCTCTTGGCAAACCAGGAGGAAACACTGTGTCAGTATCTTTTGGAAGGGACATTTCTGTCTGGTGTCCTGAAAGGTCCCCTGGGAAAGGAAATTCGCTGAGAACAAGTGGCTTCCAGTCTCATGACTATGAATGGCCCCTCAAGCCCACCCACTGCTGTCCGAGTGTCCCTGAGACGCCCTCTACGGCCCGGGTGCTGGAACCCAGTTTGGCTTGGCTGTGAAAAGCTAGGAATACTCTAGTTTTGTTCTCTAGATCGCAGGATTCTGGAAGGAAGTGGCTGTGGCTTCTAACCAAAACCTAGTGCTGAAGGCTCAAAGGAGGGTAGAGGGCTTGTTCCTCACCTTCAGTGGGAGGAACATCACTGTGAAAGCCGTGTACAACAGGTAAGAGGCTTGGGTCATTTGGGGAGGTAGTCTGCTGGGAGGGAAGAGCCATATATGTACTTGAAGTTAGACAAGGATATACCACCACTATATATAGTGGTGAGATCATCAGTATGTGGGCTAGCCTTTTCCATGTCTATCTGCTTGGGTCCTCCAACCCCAGAGAAGGCTAGATCTCAGGGTTCTCCGTCTGCCTTTCTCCCAAAATGCAAGCAAGGACTTTAGATAATGCCCTATTGCTTTGTAAGAGAGTGCAGGTAGTAGTAGCTGCCTGGCTCTCTGAAGGTGAGAGGCTGGGCCACCCCTGCTCCGGGCATGGGCCCTAGGCTCCAGCATGGTCATGATCTTGCCAGCATCCTTCCTGAAGGTATGCACCACTCAAGAATGCACCCAGCAGGTGGGATGCAGGCTGGCAGGTTCTTAACAAGCACGGTGTTGCTTTTCAGCTCAGGAAGTTGTGTGACAGAAAGCTCAGTGGGCTCAGAAAGAGACACTGTAGGGGACTTTGCTTTTCCTGGTAAGTTCTGTTGCCTTGTTGCCAAAGTTGCCACTGTCTGAGCCCAGACTTCTCTCCCTAGCCTCGCTCTCTGTGCCCTTCCCAGGATTCTCAGGCCCTGGACCCCAGGCCCCTCATCTCTACTAGTGTACTGGGTTGACCCTCAGAAGTTGTCTTCTCAGATGTCACAGGCAGGTCCCAGCACTAGGCAGAAACGGAAAGGAGTTAGATTCCGCAGACTTCAGGGTCAGCTCCCTGCAGTGTTCAGATATAAACAAACCTCCTTAACCCTGCCACTGCCACTTCTGAAGGCAACAGGGAGATCCGCGTGCTGGACACAGACTATGAGCACTACACCATCCTGAAGTTGACGGTGCTCTGGCAGGGTAGAAACTTCCATGTGCTCAAGTACTTCAGTAAGTCGGCCTGGCCTGGGGCTCCGCCCTGCAACTGTCTTCCGTCAGGCTGCCAACCCGACTTTGTTGTGCCCCACAGCTCGAAGCCTTGAGAACGAGGATGAGCCAGGCTTCTGGAGGTTCCGGGAAATGACAGCAGACCAAGGCCTTTACATGCTGGCCCGACACGGTGAGTACAACATCTTGGGGAGGATGCTGTACCAGGCCCCTGTGATGGGGTTTGATGTCCTCCGGACTGTACTAATGTGTCCCATCATGCAGGGAGGTGTGCTGAGCTCTTGAAAGAGGTGAGTCCACTACTCTTGGTCTACACTGCAGCCCGACTCCCAAGAAGGCTCTGCTGGTACTACTAGATCCTGATCCTGGGGAGGAGGGTCCATCCATCCTTCCTCTGATCAAGACAACTAACAGCCCCAACTGGCAGCTTCAAATGTATCTGTTTTGTAGGCTCTTTGGAAAGAGCAGCCTGCTCTGTGACCCAAGCTGCCATGCTGGGCTCTTGGGTGTGGGAAAGAACTAGGTTGGTGAAGAGAGGTTCCTCGTTTGTATTGTTGTGTGAAGCAAGGCTGTGCAGGGTTCTGGGCCAGCTCTGACCCGTCATGTCTTGACAGTGGGATGGGGTGTTCAGCTCTGCTAGATATCTGGGGGTTTCCTGTGTCTAGCACCATGCTAACCTGTGACCTATACAACCTCACTGTCACAGCCCATGCCCCAGAGGTTGACACCATAACCCATTTTACATATAGAGATGTCAAAGCTCAGAGAACCAGTGCTTTGCCAAGCCAGGCAGCTGGGGTGCCAGGCAGCTGGGTGCCAGGCACCTGGCTTGTGATACTTGTCCAGTGCCTCAGGGTCCCTGGAGGCCATGCATGGCCCTGAGCTCTGCTGTTCTGCCTGCAGGGACTGGTCTGAGTAGCTCCTGCCCAGGCCAGTGGCTGCAGCCCCACCTACCTGGCCTCTCTTGTTCCTGCCCGAAGAAACTGCACCTGCTCCAAATAAATCCTGCTGTCAAACGCTGCCCAGCATTTTTTTCTGGGGTGGGAGGCTGGTGGAAGGCTTCTCTGGCCCAGGTCTGGAGAACAAGCCTGTGTTTTCTGGGAATGCTTGTGAATGCGCCTCACACACAGGGCAGCCAGTCCTAGACTCCCCCGTGGAAAGGTCTGGCTCTACCCTGCCCTGCCCCACTCGTGTCACCCTGGGCAAGGGGTCCCAGTGTCTCCTCTTCTCATTCTGTGACAGCCCCTCCTGCTCATAAATGCCGGTGGCACCCCAGGGTGCTACAAGCAAAAATGAGAGCAGTCTGGAGCCTCGTGAGCAGTGGGCAGAGGGGCAACAAAGAGATGCTTTAAAGTAGGCTGCCTCATGGTCAAGCCATGCTTCCAGCATGGCCTCCAGGAAAACACGCGGACCTGTGTGACCCTGGCTATCACAGAGCCTCTGTCCTTCCAGTTGCCCACCTTGTTGGCTGCACCTCTGCACCTCTCTGTATTTGACGCATCCTTCTGAAGTGTCTTGTCCCCACTAGACAGCTGGGCAGCTGCCATTCAAAAGACAGAATAGAGTCTAGGGCCCTTTCCTGAAACCAGTATCTGGTGTTGCATTCTGGAGATGGCAAAGGCGTTGCAGCGGCAGTGGCTACTGTGTGAATCTAGGAGGGCAGGTGTGGCAGTGTGCAGTTAGCAGGATCCTGAAGGGTTGGTTTATTTGATCAAAACACAGGAGGCTTTTTTTTTTTTTTTTTTTTTGCACAGAGACTTTCTAAGAATACAGATCCTTACTGTTGGCCATAGAGTACCCTACAAAACTCTTGGTGCCAGAGGTTCCAGAGCTTACTTCATTGGCTTTCAAAGATCACTTCCAAATCACAATTCTAGCATGAGTTTATCAGCATCAGGAAAGCTCAGTTCTGAACAGACCCAACATTCTTTTGAGGTTTTCAGGGAGGATTGGAGGCCTGGCGGCTCATCTGGAGCTGGCTGAGATGGAGAGGAAGTGTGGGCAGAGCCCCAGTGGTTGCCTGACTCGATCTGGGCTTCCTCAGAATAGCTGGTTGACTGGTTTCAAGAGCTGGGAACACCGGCTTCTGTCGGAAAGAGAGGGCGCATCAGCCCACCAGCTGGCCTCCCCGAAGATCCGATGGGCCATCTCCTATGTCTGCATTAGACATCCCTTTCTACATTTTTATAGCCCTGAATCATTTTTATAGTTCTTAACTGCTCTCCATGCCTTCTCCTTGGCTCCCCCTCCCTCTCCTTAAAATTTGAACACTGGCTGTAGGTGACAATACTCCTCTATCCTTGTCTGTGCCCTGAAGGCTCAGGGCCTGAGCTATGCCTGGGGGGTGATATCACAAGAGGCTGTCTCTTTGCTCTGGAGCCTGCATGGCCCTATATGCTTAGCTCTTCACCTGGAAGCTGGAAATTGTGGTCTCTGTCCATAAAGACAAATTTGTGGGTAAAGATACTGTCGGGCAGCAGTGCTGGCTTCAGCACGGGCATGTTGGCTGCTCATCTGGTGCCCTTGGCCGACTGCCATGGCCTCTTCAAAGACAGTCAGTCACAGGGTTGGAGGGATTACGATGTTCTAGCCCACTCCTTAAGAGTCTCGGTCTGCTGGACATAAAGCTGCACAGATTCAACCACAAATGGCTCCAATGCCCTCAGTCCTGCCCCCGCCATCTCCAGGCCACTGATGCCTGGGTCACCTGGCAGAGTTGTGCTCCTAGCAGGTCTTTAGCTGCTCTGTGTTTATGACCAAAGCCTGCCAAGGGGCCTTGGTGGAACCTGCTCTGTCACCCACACATCTCTGGAAAGAATCAACTCAATTACTGAATGGATGGATAGGTGCATACATGAGTGGACACCCAAGGCAAGATCTGTGTCCCCTGGAGGCGGTTCCCCGAGGCCCCGCTATCGAGCAGGTGGGTGATCCACTTGGCTGGTTTACAGTGTGCTTCCAACCCACTTAATGAGAACCTTCTATGCCTACTGCGAGCATCCACAGGGAAGGCTATAAAGTCCAGAGGTTCTGAGCCAAAGGCTGTGGCTTCTGGCTGGGGAGCTGAACCCATGTGCTCAATTGCTAGGCATATGGGGAGCATCATGCTCGTCACTTTGCTGGGACTGCCTGTGGGGCTGGCAGC
The DNA here is from genome assembly GCF_947179515.1 of Apodemus sylvaticus. Taxonomy (NCBI): domain Eukaryota; kingdom Metazoa; phylum Chordata; class Mammalia; order Rodentia; family Muridae; genus Apodemus; species Apodemus sylvaticus. Next base: position 4,569,207 of record NC_067476.1, read on the forward strand.
TGATACCGAGGGGGCCGTGGTGAAGGACTTCGACGTAAGCAAGGTAGTCACAGTTACAGTGGGCCAGTGCTTTCTGTGGGGGTTGGGCCCTGCCCAGAGTCAACCTTCAATACTCTACCATGTGGGGAACCCTTTACTCCTAGACCTTTCTAGACTGCTACATCCTTTGGAAAGGAGGGGTAGAGAATGGCCCCAAGGGTCCCAGGTCCTGGATGATGGTACACTTGGGTAGTTCCTTTCTCTACTCTCTATCCCCCAGTTTTTAGGATTCTGGTATGAGATTGCCCTTGCCTCCAAGATGGGTGCCCACGGCTTGGCACAGAAGGAAGAGAAGATGGGGGCCATGGTGGTCGAGCTAAAGGAGGACCTCCTGGCTCTGACCAACGCCTATCACAAGTGAGTTAAGGCTTTGTTGATGGCCATACAGGGACATTTGGGGAGTCTGTACAGTGCTCTGGGCTTTCCCCAAAGACACCTCTGCCCATGTCTGTGCTGCAGCTTCAGCTGTGGAGGGGGGCATGGGAGGCAACTGTTTCAGAAGAGACCAGACATCTTTGGCGTCATGGGTGTTTCACTGTAAACCAAGACAGTTTAGGAGCTGACCTACAACTTTTTGACCTTCAGACCGCCATGCTGGACAAAGTATGTCTGAGCAAACAAGGCAAAGAGCAGACAGCCCTAGGTCCAGTGTCCTAGCTCTAGGGTCACGAGACAGGCTGACTTCAGACAAACAGATGCCAAGGCCCGAGAAAGAGACAAGGTTGGCCTGAGTCATCGCCTCATCTTGGTGCTCAGTCTAGCCCTGTCAAAGTTCACACGTATCGACTGGCCGGGAGACATCTTCCAGTTCCGCAAGTCGAAGCCAGATCCTTCCACAAAGGCATGTGTACACCCTGCTCTCAGAGCGTTCCTTCAAAGTGTGTACTTTCATCACCGAGTGGCCCTCGGATGCATGTCCCTGATCCCCAGGGAATGTGTCCTCAGATGTATATAACTATGGTTCTCAGAGCGTGTACCTTCAGATGTGTATCCTGTCACCTTAATGTGTGTCCCACATGATAAAATGTGCTTGTACCAGAGTATGTACCTGACCCTTAGACTATGTGTCCTTCAGACCCAAGCATGTCTCTTCACCTCAGTATTGTGGTCTTCAGCTGTGTGTGACTCTGTTACTCAGACTATGGACCTCACATGTGTGTCTTTGCTCCTAAGTATGTGTATGTCCTCTACCATTAAGTGTGCTCCTCAGTGACTCTCCCCCAAAAGTGTGTCTCTACACTTTAGGAAGTTGGTCCCTCAGATTGTGTGCTTCCATGCTCCTGGATGGCTTATTCATATCATTGTGTCCCCCAGCAGCACTGAGCGGGTGTGTTTGCTCCTGTACCTCAGACTGTGTCCCTCAGGCGGGTACACACACTGATTCTCAGCACTAGTAAGTGACTCCTCAGATGGACTCGCGGGGGACATTTCCACAGCCACTTCCTCTTGTCACTCCAGCTCCAGCTCCCTGGGTAGCCACTGGGTGGGGGTCCTGTTCTCTGGGGTCATAGGCTTGGAAGACATTAGGCCAGTTGTATGTGACTGGTCTCGGATGCCTTCGTCACCCACCCTGTACCCTCAGGCCAGGTACTGTAGGGCCTGGTAGGCAGATGGCTGGTAGTCTACTATCTTCCTTCCTTCCTTCTCCTTCCTTTCATTCTTTCCCACACCTTTCTGTCTGTCTGTCTGTCTAGCCCAGGCTGCCCAGGGATGTGCACACATCTGAGGGATACAGTCTCTGGGGAACAGTGTAACACTTGTTACATCTGAAGATGTCATAGTTTGAGGTACAGAAACAGACATACCGCTGTCACTGAGGGACACAGTTTTTATCCTCGTTGTCTGTCTGTATACCCAGGCTGGCTCTGCATTAGGTCTATAGCCCAACTTGGCTTCAGACTACAATCCTTTGACTCGGTACCCTCACCCTCCAGTGTTGGGGTTACAGGCTGGCCTGCCTTACTTGTCTTTGTAGTGAGGACCGCTGTGTGCTGGAGAAGGTCACAGCCACTCAGGTGGACGGTCCAGTGAAGTTCAAGGTCACCAGAATATCAGGCAAGAATTCGATGGCAGGGTTGGTGGGTGCTGGGGCCTCCCTAGGGCACTTTGGTTTACTCTCAGTGCGTACCTACCACTGTTCTGGATGGGAGTGAGGGAAGGACCCTGCCTCACTGGGGGTGTTGTCTGGTGAATCTTGACTGAACCTCTGAGTGCAAGGGTGTGAGCTCAGTGCCATGCCCGGCTGTCTGGAGCTGGGGCAGCTACCCCTGCAACCATAGGCCGCAGCCTCTCTTGTCTTTGCCAGGGCTTTGGCAGACTCCTCTCTGAAGTCCTAGGTGTGATTCAGTATTCATTTATCTGGGCCCTGGGGATTCCTGCCCTCTTTGATGCAGCAAGTCACTCAGACTCTCAAGGCCCATTCCAGCTGTCCCAGTGTGTTTCAGATACATGCTTGTGTACACATATGTGAGAAGCAGAAGCACAGCTAGGAACAGAGAGCCCTGACCGACAGGTGAGAGGGTGTCTAGGATTCTCCTCTGTTCCCAGGAAAGAAAGAAGTTGTTGTTGTAGCCACAGACTACATGACGTATGCCGTGATTGATATCACCTTCCTGGTGGCTGGGGCGGTCCATCGGGCCATGAAACTGTACTGTAAGCCCAGCCTAGACTCACCTGGGGGTGGGGTAAGGGCAACCCCTCCTGGGCCTCATCTTATTGTCTGGGCTGGGGATAGGAGAGGATCCCGGGGCTACATCAGGGAGGGAGGAGGATGTCTGTGATACAGAAGCCCCGTCCCATCTTACCTGCAGGTCGGGGCTTGGACAACAACGGGGAAGCCCTGGATAATTTCCAGAAGATAGCCTTGAAGCATGGGTTTTCAGAAACAGACATATACATTCTCAAACATGACTGTGAGTAGGCCTCACTGGGATCGGGGCCTCCAGGGATGGGCCAGACCCGAGCCTGTGCTGCCCCTTCACATGGCTTTTGTCCACAGTAACCTGTGTGAACGCATTGCAATCGGTAAGTCCCCAAACGAAGCTGGGCCTGTGCTGGACACAGGGTGGGTGGGGGCTCCTTCGCATGTCCTTTCTGTCACATTGGGGAAGGTATCTGCTTACATCGGTCGGGTATCTGTGGGTAGCTGGCTAGTGTGTCTGATCACATACTGGAGCAAGCAGATCCAAGTTCTAGAACCTAGGCTGCCAGAGGATCAAGAGGACTGAGTTGTCCCCTCTGGGCATAGCAGCTGGGTGACGTCAGCTGGTGGGGTCTGGCTCCCCTGCCTCCACTACACACTGCCTTGCCCGCAGGCCGGTGAATCAAGGCCCTGAAGCAGGTGAGCACACATCCTTCGTTCTATACTGCAGCCGTGTGTTCTGACACTAGATCCTGGCCCCAGTGGTGTGTATACCCCTCCTCTGGTCAGGACACCCAACAGCATTGCTTGACAGTTCCAAAGAGGCATCTGTTCTGTGGTTTGGAAAGAGATGTAATCTGCAATGTGAGACCAAGCTGTCAGGCTAAGTCCTAGGAGGGAAGTGGATGGGTGGATAGGCATGTTTGTGGATGTTGGGACAGATCTGGGTGGCGTGCCCCTTGTCCTCAGGACTGCCGCTTGACTCTGTCCCTCCCTGTGCCAGGGAGGGGGTCACGGGGAGAAATGGACCCTGTTGGATATCTTAGGGTTCTCTAGATCCAGCACTGTGCTGATTCATCACCAGTGTGACCTCATTGCCACAACCTACCCCTAGATCTGACTCATTTTCCAGATAGAGAAACCAAGGCTTTGCCAAAGCCCAGCAGCTGGGACAACAGGACCCTAGCCTGTGACCCTAGCCTGTGACCCTGGCCTGTGACCCTGGCCAGTGAGTGCCTCAGGTTCCTGGAGGCCACACATGGCTCTGAGCTCTGTTCTTCTGCCTGCAGGGACAGATCTGAGGAGGAAGTCTGCCTACCTGGCCTCTCCTGCCCCTACCCAAGGGGTCCCTGCACCTGTGCCAAATAAAGCCAGCTGCTACACGCTGCCCAGCATCTTTCCTGTGGGTAGAGTGAATGAGGACAGATGGGTCGCAGGGGCAGAAGTGGGCATCATAATCCCTCCAACCCTGTGACTGACTGTCTTTCTGAGTACTTTGAAGAGGCCATGGCAGTCGGCCAAGGGCACCAGATGAGCAGCCAACATGCCTGTGCTGAAGCCAGCACTGCTGCCCTACAGTATCTTTACCCACAAATTTGTCTTTATGGGCAGAGACCACAATTTCCAGCTTCCAGGTGAAGAGCTGAGCATACAGGGCCACGCCACCTGTGCAGGCCACACACATGTCCACAGTGACCCTGATGAGTGAAAATGCATTGCATGTTTCTGTGAACACTCTGTAATGGACCCACCTCACATAGCTGACGGACTGAGTCAGGCGCTCAGCCTTGTCCTCACTCTGGAGCAGTCTCCTGTCACTCGTGCTCCGGAAGCAGCCCTCACAGGCCCCAAGCAGAGATGAGAGCAGGCCTCCTCTTTAGTCTCAGTAGCTCTCTCAAATGGAAGGGGGATGCTGCCTATAGTTTCCTAAGGCTCCCTACTGTGTCGTGTTCAAATCCCCAGCCATTGTTTCCTTGGCCTCCCTGGGCGTGGCTGCCCTCCAGTCCCCTGCTCCGCCCCTCCCACCCAGCTCTGTGTCTTCTGCCCAGCCGCACCTGACTGCTCATCACCGTGTCCCTCACACTATGGCCTAAAGCCACCACTGTCCGCTTATCCTGGACTTTCACCATTGCTGCCGCAGCCAGGAGGCAGGAAGGACAGGAATGTGGGGTGATCCGGGCATCAGCTCCTCGGGGCACGTGTGTTTTATTTGCAGAATAAGGCAACTGGAAGCTTCCTTTCTGAGAGTGGTAGCTCCAAGATGGAAGCAGGCAAGAGATACCTGTGATGGAACAGTGCTGTGGGGTGATGAAGACCCAGCCCGGCTAGTGGAGAGATACTAACTAGTAGAGTTTCTAACATCCAGGCATTTGAGTGAGATATCACAGAAGGAAAGCTCCACACCCCTCACCCTCCTCTAACCCTGAACCAAGTGCTAGAGAAGCCTCAGAGGAGGCAACCAGAGGTGAAGTCCTGACACACCAGGGGCACTGGGGAGCACTGTGCAAGGGTACTGGGGAGCACTGCGATCTCCCTCAGAGGTTCTGGTCCACACCCACACCAAGTCCCAGAGCTTGACCTGTGACCAGACTCCCTGCTAGATTTAGTCTTTTCTGACTCATAACAGGTGCCCTGCTGTGGACTCCAGCCACAGTACCTCACTGCACAGGGTTGGAGCTTGATCTCAAGTTCAGAGCCATGAGCCAGCATTTTATTTTCAGGGCTGGGAACATGGCTCAGTCAGTAAAGTGCTTACCATGCAAACATTCAGATCTGGATCTAATTCCCTTTAACCCATGCTGGGAAGTGGGCACAGAAGGATTCCCAGGCCCTGTTGGCCAACCTATTTAGTCAAGTTGCTGGGCTTTCAGTTCAGTTAGAATCCTTGTTATCAAAAAATAAGGTGGATACTGGACAAGGAAGACACCTTCTGCCGACCTTTGGCCTCCATATGAATGTACACACACATGTACACAATAGCTCACACATGCTCACACACAAACACACGAAAGTCCACTTTCAGGTTAGGTCTCGCTCCCTGGCTGATGGACATGGAAGTGTATGGTCAGTCTTCCTGTCCCCAGGTTAGCTACCGTGCCCAGACCCCCGGTGATTGGCTCCATTGAAGCCTCACCTCCCTGGTGTCCTAACACATGTCAGGAGGGTCGGAACCCAGTCACTAACAAAGCATGTCTTACAGTGTCAGAACGCAGGGGTTTTATTATCTATTTGTTTCTAATAGGGCTTTTATTTATTTTTAAGGCATTTTTATGTGTGTGAGTGTTGTGCCTGCATGTGTGTCTGTGTACCACTTCAGGCAGTGCTTAAGGAGGCCAGAATAGGGCTTTGGATCCCCTGGAACTGGAGTCACAGTTGGTTATGGGCGACTATGCCGGTGTTGCAGCTGAACCTGGGTTCTTGGGAAGAGCAGAAACTGCTGTTAACCACCGAGCCTTCTCTCCTGGTGTTGACTCTAGGTAGGTAGAGACGTCTAATGCATTATTAACCGTGCTTCATAGAACAGTTACACGATACACAATGGAAGAGGGAGGCTCCATGGGAGGAAAAGAGAGTGGTTAGTAAAGCCTAATTCTGAGAAGAACAAAGTTGTATTCAGAACAGGAAGATCTGATGAAGTGGTGTGAGCAGGTCAAGGAAAAAGGGGAAATCGTGATGCAGTGAAAAGAAAGGGCTCCTGAATAAGTGAGCAAAGAACCAGTCAATAGGTCAGAGGAGCTGAGCGCCACAAGGGCTTGAATGAAGAGCTACCGGGAAACCTCAGAGCTGAATGGTCGCCAGATGGATGTGGCATCAGATTGGACAGGTAGACATCAATGTCCCAGTCTGAGGGAGAGAGGCGAGGGGGCTGAGGTTATTTCAGGGGTCCCCTGGATAAGAGCTGGCCAAGTTCTTTAGACACACTGATGAGCTCCAGGTTCAGTGAGCAACCCTGTCTCAAAAAAATAAAAAAAGGAGCCGGTGATCGAGTCACCTGACGTCAACCTGTGCGTGCACATGCAAAGCAATTATCAAACAGGAGAGCAGGAAACGGGAGAAACATATTTGAATCAACAGTGTCAACTGAGTTAGTTACTTTTCTTACTGTGACCAAATACCTGAACAAAACAAACAAAACAAAACAAAAAAAAACAACCAAAGGGGAAAAAACCTGATTTTGTCTCCTGACCTGTGAGGGCAAAGTCCAACATACAAGGGAGGGCGTGGCGGAGTTCAAGGCAGTGAGAGCATGCTTCTGGGAGCTGGGACTCTGGGACCTTGGTGGTGGGTGAGGCAGGGACTGGGGGATGCCAGCAATGGCTTCTTCCCTTCCTTCTGTGTATTCAGTCCATGCGACCTGGGCATGTGCAGTGATGACCTACAGTTAAAGCAGGACTTTTCCTCTTCAGTTAAATCTCTGAGGAACACACCCAGAGGTGTGCCCCACCAAGGCCAAAGGCATTCATTAATCTAATTAAACTGACAAAGTTAGTCACCACAGTATCCTAAAGTTCAGAAGAATACCAAATTATAAATTTTATATGGATAAAAATATAAAAATATTTTATAAAGTTATAAAATATCAAGTTACTCATAAACTTGATGAAAACATCAATTTAGAGACTCCCAACATTTAGAGAAAATGAATAGAATAAAGATACAAACATAAAAATCACATGCAGGGATATCAAATTCTGCATGGCAAAGCCAGTGCGTTGGAGGCCATAGCAAAGGCCAAGATCATGCAGTCAACGCAGACATGATGTCCTGCCTCCCATCAGGCAGGACAGTCCAGGAGGGGACAGAGGATATGGTTGGAAGAGGAGGATGAGGAAGAGAAGGAGGAGGAGGAGGGGGGATGGGGAGAAAAAGAATCTCACAGATTCCAATAATCTCAGATTCCAGTCTTTAGGGAAAGCACTCTTCCAAATGAAGGCAAAATATAAATAAATGCTTAGATAGAAAAATTGGGATTTATCTCTAGTATATCATTAGCTCAATTAATAAATGCTAGAATGTTCTTTGTGACCTGAGAATCTCTAATAAGTCATATCCAAATTTAAGAACGTGTAGACTTGGTCAGTAAGATGGACCAGTGGGTGAAAGTGCTTGTTGCAAAAGCTTGAAGACCTGACTTTGGTCCCCAGCAGCCCACTGGGAGCAGTAGGGAACAGAATTAGCTCAGGACAGTCCAAGGTCAAGTTCTTAGCACAAAGGAGATTTATTTGCCCCAGAGAGCCAAAGGGCCAGAATAATCCTTAACTACCCCTGGAATGGTCTCCACTGTGTGCTTCCTGATGTCTCACACCTCCAGGTAGCACAGGAAAAGTGGGTGCCCACCCCCCAACACTGATGGGCCTGCTGCTGGCTTCTCCCATCTCAGAGGCACACATATATGGGGGTTTCTTGCAGGACACTCCTCAATTTTAGGTGTCCTCACCCTAAGCCCCTCCCTCTAAGGCCACTTCTGGGACACGGTTTAGATTTACAAGTCCCTCTTCCCCCACATTTGGGTAATCCTTCCCCCTTTGTCTCTAGGGTGGAGATATCCCAGGTGTCAATGTCTACCACTAACTTATAGAGATCAAAGACAAGGTCTGGCCACCAGACATAAGGTGTTCCTCTGTAGTGGACCACGCTGCATCCCCAATGGCTGAGCGTACTTGCCAAGTCACTTTGGTAGGGTTGTGGGGGTGCTGAGCCTCAGTGAGGGAGGGAAGATCCACCACAGCCATCTTATGGTTTCTCTGGCCTTGCAGCAGAGCTTGACAGGGTTGCTCCGGTGTCTGGCTGCTATCCAGTTGGTATCAGGCGCAGGTGCTGGTCTGGCATGAGTTAGGTGAACCCAGGCAATTACTCCATCCACTTTAACGGAGGTCGGGGTGGTCAACAGCACCAGGAAGGGCCCTCTCCACTTTGCTTCCAAGTTCTCAGCATGATGACTGGAAAGACCTTTTTCCAACTGAGCCCTGCCGGGAGCCAAGCCTACCTGGTTTACAGACGGAGCAGTTTTCTCCATGAAGGTCAGTAGGCCCTGGATGGCACAAATGTCATCTGGGCTGAACCTCTACCCCTGGCACATCAGTGCAGAAAGCAGAACTAATTGCCCTCACCAAAGGCAAGAAAATTAATCTACATGGATAGCAGGTATGTCTTTGCCACAGCCCATATCCATGGGGCTGTTCCAACAGAGAGGACTGCTCACATCAGAGGGAAAAGAAATGAAAAACAAGCAGGAAATCTTGGATCTCTTGGATTTTCTGATGAAGCTGGCAACTGTGAGTATTATCCATTGCTCAGGACATGAGAAGGGAAGAGACTCAGTGGCCTGGGGCAATAACCAGGCAGACCAAGTGGCTCGAGAAGCGGCTATGTAGGAGCCTGTCTCAGTTATGGGTCTTTCCATTAAAAGGCAAAGTATTCTTGACGTTGGGGTGCTAAGGGCAGGCAGAAAAAAAAAGCATCTTTTAAGTTTAAGACTTCCACATTCTGGAAGGTGGCAAAGAATTCAACAGAGTGTAGGGGTTCAGCACAGTTGGGTGGATGTCAGGCACTCCGTGGTTTACCTCTCATGAGTCCTGGACTGGGCGGGTAATGGTTAGTGCCTGACTTCTTCAGAGCAATGTGCTCCAGGCCAAATGGCGCTTACACAACACCAAGCTGGAGGAGCTTGGAGATGTGTGGCTTAATTCCTTCTCATGCCTCTCGAGACATAGTATAACCTGTGCCTTGAGTTCCACCACCACAGGAGGATGACATTTTGCTTTGCCCATCCAGGCTGATGGGAATGTTTCCAACCTCCAGGTCAAGTCCTAGCTCTGATTAAAGGTGGTTTCAAATAATTTACACTCATCACCTAGTCTGGTAGTCAGAATGAGTATGGGGTCTACTTTTGGGCCAGTCAGCTGTGATCTATTGGCCAGGAAGTATATCTGGGCCACCATTTTGGAGAGTAAGTCTCGTCCCAACAGAGGGTGTGGACAGTCTGGGATGACCATAAATGAATGGGATACCAGGCCCATCCTTAGGTCCACTGTTCTTCAGGTAGTCCATGAATACATTTTGGTGCCAGTGGTTCCTTGGATCCAGGATCTTTTCTTGGAAATGGGGCCATTGGCTTGGAGGACCGAGTGTTGAGCCCCTGTGTCCACCAAGAATTGAGTGGGTTTCCCCTCCACTCTCAGAGATACCCTGGGTTTGGGGAGAGGGTCCAAACCCTATATCTCCTAATTACTGACTTCACCCAGGGCTAAGACCTTCATCGTTTTGGGGTGCTATTCCCAAGGCCTGGGATTTCTCACCCCCGACTTCCATTTTTGGGGGCACTCTCGGGCCCAGTGGCCTCCTTGCAATATGTGCACTGGTCCTTTTCAAGGGGTTTTCTGTTTCTTCTTGGTTGGAGTCTCTCTTCTCTGCTTTCCCTGATGACTGTAGTCAAGATTCTCTGTAAATTCCTTTCCTGTTGCTTTTCTTTTTTTCATTTCCCTTTCATCTTCTTCCTTTCCCTTTCTTTGCTCCTTTTCCTCCTCTGTCTTCCTGCTATGGTAAACTTTCTCAGCAATCTGCACTAAATCCAATGACTTACCCTGTAGTCCCTGTAGCCTCTGAAGCTTTCCCCTGATATCTCTACTAGCCTGGTCTACAAAAGCCATAGTCACAGTAGCTTTGTGCTCCTCCCTGCTGAGGTCATAGGGTGTATATTGGTGGAATGCCTCCATGAGTCACTCTAGAAAGGCAGTAGGAGACTCATCTGATCCCTCACGTACCTTAGGCAAATTTGTGGGTCATCATGTGGCCCCTTGAGACCTGCCAATGGAACCTGGCAATAGACCTTCAGGTGCCACTTACCTTTTGCTGTGTTAAAGTCCCAGTCAGGTCTAGTCAGTGGAAACCTGTTGTTGATGACAGCCTGGTCACTAGATAGTGCTCTCATGTCTGAGGGGACATTCTTTCTGGCTTCCTGCTTATCCTCTCTTGCTCTTCAGTCATGAAGAGCACTCTCATGAGTTGTTGGATATCATCCCAGATAGTCTGATGAGTAAATAAAACAGTCTCAAAGAGATTCATCAGCCCCTTGGGGTTATCTGATAAAAAGGGGGGAGGTGGTGTTTGGGCTTTCCAGTTGTACAAGTTGGCCGAAGAGAAGGGCCAATGCGCATGGCCTGACTGCCATCATCATCTACAGACTGTAGACTCGAAGGGGGCGGGTCTACAGGGTCTTTTCCAGTTCCCCATGGCTGGTCCTACTTCCAAGGGTCACTTCCCACCCTCCTCCCTTACTGGGGCTGGAGGAGGGGGGTTAAGGGGACGCTAGACAAAGCCTCAAGGGAGAGCCTTGAGAAGGGCCTCTGGGAACCAGGGCTGTGGTAGGGAGGTAAGGGGGTGGAGGATCCATCAGCAGCCGATCCTCTGTGGAGGCGTCCTGGAGGCTGTTCTTCTTTACAGACTCGTTGGTCTCTACAGGGTTCTTCTCCTTCATGACCAGGACCTGCAAGAGTCTCAGAGACAAAAAAGTTTTTATCTAAGGTGTGGGGGGGTCTCTACTAGGTCTTTCCAGGTAACTGTGTAGGGCACTTGGTCTGAGTGCCCGAGGGAGCCTGGCCTAAAGTCTCTCTCCTCTACTGCTTTGATCACCTGCAAGTTGAAGATCCCTGTGGGTGGCCACCCTACTCAGAAGGTGGGCCATCGGGAGAACAGAGAGTGACTAACTTGCCCTTCTTTACTACTGCTGACAAGTTTTCTCCTCTTCCCCTAACTTCCCTCTGGTGGTTAAGTAGGATGTTTAACAGGGTAGATTCAGTTCAAAAATAACGTCAGTCCAAGTCCAGGAATACAGACACAGACAGTTGACCCCTGCAGAAACCAGGTTATAGGCAGACTCCGGTCCGCTCCCACTGGTACCGTGTCTTGCCATTTCCAAAAGGAGCAGAGTCCTCCCGACTCTCTCCTGGGGGGCCTGAATGGTCCTCCAGACTCCCCAAGGACACGTTTGCCCACTGCAATTGACCGCACCAGACTAAAAGCTTTCCAGCTGATACCAAGCTCACCAAAGCAGCTCACAGCCAAAAGAGAAAGCAAAAGACAGACAGACAGACAGACACTGACAAACAAAGTGGGCCTCTGTTGCTGTACTCGATCAATCTAGTAGGGGGCTGGGGGTGGGAGGGGTCTTCCTCAAACTCCAGAGAAGCTTGGGGTCCCTCAGTTTCACCAGCAGAGAAATACTCAGTCTCTGTAGCTTGTTCAATGTTTCTCCTTCCCCGCTTTTTCCTTCCCTCCATCCTTCCTTCCCTCCTTCCTTTCTTCCTTCCCTCCTTCCTTTCTTCCTTCCCTCCTTCCTTTCTTCCTTCCTCCCTCGCCCCCTCCTGTCCTGGTTTGTATGTGCTTGGCTCAGGGAGTGGCACTATTAGAGGTTGGGGCCTTGTTGGAGTAGGTGTGTCACTGTGGGAGTGGGCTTTAAGACCCTCACCCTAGTTGCCTGGAAGCCGTCATTCTGCTAGCAGCCTTCAGATGGTGATGCAGGACTCTCAGTTCCTCCTGCACCATGCCTGCCTGGATGCTGCCATGCTCCCGCCTAGATGATAATGAACTGAACCTCTGAACCTATCAGCCAGCCCTGATTAAATGTCCTTGTAAGAGTTGCCTTGGTCATGGTGTCTGTTCATAGCAGTAAAACCCTAACTAAGTCTCTCTCGGTCTGTCTCTGTCTCTCTCTGTCTCTCTGTCTCTCTGTCTCTGTCTCTCTCTGTCTCTCTCTCTCTCTCTCTCTCTCTCTCTCTCTCTCTCTCTCTCTGTCTATGGTTTTTCAAGACAGGGCTTCTCTGTGTAGTCTTGGCTGTCCTGGACCTCTGTAGACCAGGCTTGACTCTGGTCTCACCCCAGATCAGCCTGCTTCTGCCTCCTGAGAGATGGGGTTAAAGGTGTGTGCCATCACTGCCTGACAATGTATTTCATGGCTAGTGTGGCTGCAATTTCCTTTAGGGCATAATTTTTGTAAGATGGTGAAGAAATTCAGTTACAGTAATCCACCCTGACCAACTTCTCCACAGACACCTACTTACCTACCCACTTGTCACGCTCTCTGAGAACTTGCAAAGGCGCCTTTGCACATCCTCAGAGCTGTGTTCAGTCTGCCTGGGAGGAGCCAGGCAGGGTCATGGCCTGCTTTTCCTGTCTGCTGCTTCTTATTCTGCAGTCTTAGGCATTTGTGTTCTGGCTGGAAAATGTGTGACAGGAGCCAAGCAGTAGTGGCGCATGCCTTTAATCTCAGTACTTGGGAGGCAAAGACAGGCGAATCTCTGAGTTGGAGGTCAGCCTGGTCTACCTAGTAAGTTCTAGGATGGTCAGGGCTTCACTGAAACTCTGTCTTAAAAAAAAAAAAAAACAAAAGACAGTGTTGAGCAGAAGACCAGGCTGACCTCGAACTCAGAAATCCACCTGCCTCTGCCTCCCAAGTGCTGGGACTAAAGGTGTGCGCCACCACCACCCGGCTGGCTTTTTTTTTTTTTTTTTTTTTTTCTAACAGGAGTCTAGGAAGTTAGCAGCCAGGAGCCATCCTAACCCAGGATCAAGGCCTGACTCTGGGTTACTGAGAGAAATATAACAAGTAGCTGACACTTACACAGGTTCTGATTTATTCCTGTTCACCTTTATTGGAGGAGTCTGTCCCCAGCGGGGACTTGGGAGCTTTATTAGATCTCTTTTCTACAGAGAATCAAGCTGTGGACAGGTTCTCATGTCTGGCTTGGAGTAAGGCTAGAGATGATGGTGGTGGGCATGTGGAGGCAAAGTGTAAGTTTCAGTTTGCTCTGTGACGGGTGCTGAGTGTCCACAATCCTGTTGCTCTGCAGAACCTCTTGATAATGGTTGAGTGAATAAATGAGCAAATCTCAGGGAGCATGAGGCCAAGGCCTTGGCTGGAGGCGGAATTCCCCACCCTTCCACCTACAGCTTCTGCTCTCCGCACTCCGGTGATCTGATGTGGGTAGTCCAGGCTGCGGACTGCTTCCGAGGGGCCTAAGGGTCTGGCCTCAGGTGGTTTTGCCCCAGCCAGAGATGCATGGAGAATGGACAGATGCAGACATGGCAACAGAGTGATCAGGTCAATCTGGCTGCGGGGCTGGCTCTTGGAGCCAGTGGAAGGACACAGGCCAACAAAATGCAAGCTTGTGAGGGCCAGTGTGGGCGACGACGGAGGCTTGCTTACTTAGAGGCAGCCTTTTATGCTCTTAATGGTTGGCACAAAGGATGTCCGAGACAGCAGTTTCTGGACAGACAACTTGAGCTTGACCAGCCAGGACGTGACTTAACCTGCTTGGTCAAGGACAGTACTCTGGCCTACTTGGCCTGCTGGTGAACAACAGACTCAGCTGGGAAGGAGGCAAGGTGGCCAGCTTACTCCAGAACTTTCCCTGGAAAGAAGGTGTGGACAGACATGGAGTTGGCACTGTTCTATTGATTAGAACAGGCTCCCGGGCCTCTCTCGGCTCTGCCATTGGTCTGAGCTGGGCTCCAAGGTCACCACAGTTTAACAGTGCTCTCCTTCACCCTGAGTAATTTGGCTTTGAGAAAGATTGGGATGATATCCAGGTAGCTGGTGGCCACCCACACCAAGGCACTCAGAGATATAAACTGTTTCCTGCTTGGAGGGTACATCCTGGCCCGCCGTGCAGTGTGCCTGCACCTCTGGGAGAATGAAGGCGATCCTTCTGACTGCTGCTCTTCTCGCGTTGGTCTCTATGCCCTGGTTGCAGGCAGTGTGGCTGGGGAGGCTGGATCCTAAGCAGGTACCGGCCTTTCTGGGCAGCAGGCCTAGGAGCCAGGGCCGCCTTTGAGGCCACACAGCTTCTGGGTCCCTAGAGTCAGTGTGTAAAAGCTGATGGGGGAGTTGGAGTTGTGCGACAGAGGGAGATTTGAGGGAGGACAGCTAGGTGTCCTAGCTGTTGCTTTCTCTAGCTCCTCGGGCCCTGGTACGTCCTGGCCGTGGCCTCCCGTGCAAAGGACTTCATGGCGGAGAAGGACATGAAGAATGTGGAAGGTGTCGTGGTGACTCTTACTCCAGATAACAAATTGAGAGTTCAGTCCTCTCGGCATGGGTGAGTTGGTAACCCCTCAGAAGGGGGCTGCGGGTTTGTCTCCCTGGGAGCTCAGGATGCATGGCAGGCACCCGTGTTCCCCACTGCTGTGCTCTCCAGAGCAGGCTCCCTGACCCCCTGGGCCCAGGCCACTCTCCTCCTTCCCCTGAGCTCCCTAGAGTGTATGCTCTCTGCATCTGCTGCACTTCCTCCTCTCACTGAACTCTGGCTCATTCACATTCTGCCAGCCACTTCAATCTGTGTCCCTGGCCTCTCTACGCCTTTGTTCTTGATGGCTTGGCTGGCCTTGGTCTGCGTGCGGGCCCTTTTCTCTGTGAGTCTTCTGGAGCCTGTGAACGTTGGTTCATGTATTTGGTCCTCAGGGCCACCTGGTGGTCATAGAATCAATCTCTTCAGGAAGGAGGTCATCAAGGCTTCATGCTGGTGGCCTGTGGGGGTCAAGCTGTCCTTATCTAGTAGAGTAACACACACAGCAGGCCCTGGGGGACCTGGTAGGAGTGGTGGGGAAGTGGAATCTCACTCTGTCTCTGCTTCTTTCTGATTCTTCATCTCTATCTCTCTCTGTCTCTGTCTCTCTTTTTCTCTTTGAGACAGGGTTTCTCTGCATAGCCCTGGCTGTCCTGGAATTTGTTCTGTAGAGCGACCATAGTCTACTGTTGGATCTGGCTGGCCTTGGACTCAGGGGTATACTTCCCTCTGCCTTCCAAGGATTGGGATTTAAGGCATTTGCCACCACTGCCAGGCTAGGATCAATGTCTCTTAAATGTGGCTCAACTGGTCTGGCAAGCTGGCTGATCAGTGAGGACCTGAGGCACTGAGGCAGCCTGGGACTCAGAGAAAGCCTTTCTCTCCTCATGAGTAGTCCGTGAGTAGTCCCCTACGTCTGGTCCCCTACGCCTGCTCGAGAAGGGGACAGCAGGGCCTCTTTCACCTATGGACTCGGGAAGACATGGAGGCGCAGGGGCAGAGAGGTCTCAGTTAAGGTGCATCTTCCGTGTTGCTTTATGAACACCAGACCACATATCTAGCTAAGTTGCTCAACAAGCGAATGGTGGGTGGGTTCCTGTGAGGCCAGCAGAACAAAACCCTCATAGGCATCTGGGCCCACGCAGGGTGGAATGGGTCTCAGGAGAGTCCTCTATTCTATTAGTTCTTTGTTTGTTGTTCTATGAAAATGCATTGGGAAGTTAATAACTGGACTCTGTAAAGGCAGGCAGCTGAGTCCATTTCTTCCACCTTGTTTTGGTCAGCCAGGGCCTTTGTTTTGTGACTCCTACTTTATAGAATACTTTGTCACCTTGTGTCATAGCGACCACTCTCGCCTCCCACACTACCATCTTCCCAAACGGAAAGTTTGTTCCCAGGAGGTAGCATTTCATCACCACGGCAAAATACCCAAGATAAACAGTTTTTAAGGATGGAAGGTCCATGAGTTCAAAGGTTCCAGTCCTTGGTTACCACTAACCCTGTTGTTGCCTTGAGACTCTAGTAGCTTAGACCATCATGGTAGAGGACACATGGGAAAGGCAGGTAGCTTCATGGTGCTAGGAAGGAGAGAGAGAGAGAGAAGAGAGGAGGGGGAGGAGGAAACGAGGCATCTCAATTTCCCTTGGAAGGACACATCTCCAGGGGCCAAACTTCCTCCCACCAGGCTCTGCTTGTTCCCTCCGGTACTGACAGAGGCATCAGGTTTACACAAGGCCTATGGGGACATTGCAGATCTACACTGTACCACCCAGTCATACTGGATGTTACATCCCCTCCCCAGCAAGTGATACCTCCTCTGTGCTTTCTGTCCCCACCTCCAAGGGCTGGAGACCCCTGAGAAACCTCCCTACAGAGCCCACCCGGTTGTCATTGGTGGGCCCATGCCTCCACCTCTCCATGCTAGGAGTGTCGGTGTAGATGGCTCACCACCCAGCAATGTGCGTGCCCCGATGCAGAGAGCTCAAACATGTGGAGGCCTTCTCTGCTTCCTTCCTAGTGAGCTCTCTTTAAATATTCTGCATATTTGTTTCTCTACAATGTTTCTTACTTGTTTTTGAGAAAGGGGAATTTAAGCAATTAGTTAGTCTGTGATAAAAACTAGTTACAAATATATTTCCCAGTTTGATTTTCTGATGTCAGGGGTGGGGGTCTTTTTCAAAATATTTTATGTGTGTGAACATTTTGTCTGCATGCATGTCTGTGTACCATGTACGTACCTGGTATCTGAAGGGGTCAGCAAAGGTCATCGGATCCCATGGTACTGAAGTAACAAATGGGTGTGAGCCCCAATGTGAGTATTGGGAACCGAAACTATGTCCTCTGCAAAGACCAGCGAGTGTGTGCTCCTAACTGCTGAGCTATTTCTCCAGGCCGGAGGGAAACCTTTTTTCTATTAAATGTTTTTTATTTTTGCACTGGATGTATGCCAGCCTCCACTTCTGAGGGTTCTATGTGCCATGATGTAGGGACGGGGTTTCTTTCTCTTTCTGATATTTCTAGAATTTGGTCTGGGCTAGAGATGTGAGGCACACTCAGGCTGTGTAGCCTCACACTGTTGAGTTATGACCGTTGTCATAGATGTGTGTCTGGGTAAGCTCTCTGTGTTATTTTAGTTGTCTGCTCTGCCCCTGGATCTCTGCTTGCCTGATGTTGCTGGGGTCCCAGCTTGCCTTCTTTCAGAACCTCCCCAGCGACTCCACTGCAGGCGTCTCGTTCCCAGCCATCTTTGAAGCCACTTGGTCTACCCAGCAGACCTTCTTGTACCTCTGTGGCTTCTCATCTCAGAGTCAGACACCATGGGGACTCTAGACAGTGGCTTCTCACTTGAACTGCAGGCTGATGTCTCTCGAGTCCTTAGCACCTAAGAGTATGGGTCCCTTGGAAAATAAAGTGCTTCTCAGACCCTAGGGTGGGGTTTCTGGGTAACCCTGGCACCATGGAAGAGGTGAGGCCTTCCCCACTGGTGGACTAGCTGTGGCTCTGAGAGGCCCTTCTCCCGTTCTTCCTAGGCCGGGTGGGTGTCACCAGAGCACTGTGGAGCTGCTGAAGCACACTTCCCAGTGGATGTTTGAGAACCCCTGTGAGTACGAAGCTCCTGGGTCCTGCTCACCAGAGCATTGCCAGGAAGGCGGGCCCCGCTGTGTGTTCTCACGCTGTGGTCGGCAGGGCCAGGCCTGGTGGAGAGGAGGTCACTCTGCTCCAGAGCCCTTGGCACAGCAATGTGGGCAGCTAAAGGATCCAGCAGTCAGGACCTCGGGATCAACACTCAGTGGGATAAGAGGCCCCTGAACAGAGGTCTTAAGATCTGGATCCCCATCCCTGTGTGCCCAGATGCCTGGGGAGGGGGGCTGAGTCTCCATCCTGGGACTCCTTTGTGGGTTCAGAAGGAGGGGTGCATGGTTAGTAGTGTTCTTCCTCCGATAGGATAGGACTTGGGGAGGGTGACCCACTTGGTCTTTAGTTACCCCAGGCTGAGATGGGACAAACACTCAGCTGTCCATTTGCCAATTAGCAACCAATAACTACCTCCCCCCTCCCCCCCAGTAACTGCTTCTTGCTGGTACAATGTAGGGTCGGGGACCTGGGGACAGAGCTTGAGACCTCTGCTAAGGTTGGATGAGGTCTTATCCTGGATCTGCTCCCATCTTAATGGCCAATCCCATTTCCACACCTGGTTGGCATGATGGCCCTGCTCCCCTTGCTACTCCTAGATCTTTCATTTGCTTTCTAGCTCTGGGTATATTGGATTATCGGGTACTGGGCACTAACTTCAAAGACTATGCTGTTGTCTTCACACAACTGGAATTTGGGGATGAGGTCTTCAACACAGTGGAGTTGTACAGTAAGTGGGGTCTGGCAAGGTTGCTCAGGGTCCCTGGCACTCCAGACCCAGGTGAGTGCTCTGTGACCTCAGCCCCTAGTGAGGAACATACAGGGCCAAGACCCTAGGCAACCTGAAGTTGGCTAGGGATTGGAAGAAAGGGGCAGGGGTCACAGCCACACTCTGGCCGCCTCTCAGAGGCTGCTCCTTCATGCCCAGGTCGGACAGAGATGGCCAGCCACGAGGCCGTGCAGATGTTTACCAAATGGAGCCAGGGTCTGGGCTTCTTGTCTCAACAGCAGGCTCAGCTGCAGAAGGACTGTGAGTGTTGCTAGCGTGGGCCTCAGGGAGCACAGGAAGCTCTGGTGCACATAAGGAGTGACCAGGGTGGTGGTTGGCACATCACCTGCTTTCCCTGACTTGTGGCTCTCAAGGGATCACCTATGCCTTGTCCCAGTCAGGCTTGTGTGGACAGCTTTTTTAAAAGAGGCTTGTGGGTAGGGTTCTGGAAGACGCTACAGCCCATTCTCACAACTGGCTTGGTTCTTCTACAGTTACTTGTGCACACAAGATCCTCCAGGTAGGCCGCCTTTCTGTGAATCACTCTTGGCTCCCTGGAGAGCAGGAGGAGCCTGAGGCTCTGGGTGGACCGCCCTCCAAGCCTGTGGAGCCATGGCTCTGCGGGGGGGGGGGGGGGGGGGGGGAGGGGGGGGAGGGGGGAAGGTGACAGAAGGTGGGGACGATGGCTGTCATGAGCTTGACCCAACACCTGCCCTGGTTTTCAGTGAGTGCCACACCCTGGATATAGCACTACCGCATCCTGGCATCCTGGTGGAGGTGGGCAGGCACTGTCTTTGCACGGTGGCTGATGGTCCTGGTGTTGGATAGCTGCTCCCCTAGGCCTCACTTGGGTGGAAAATAAAGTGATTTCACAAGTAAACCTGCCATGACCTGTCTTCTCTGGGCCTGGGGTGGTCCCTGTGCTGTGGAAGAGGACATCGCCAGAGGTCAGACTGTGGAACCTCAGAGCCAGCTCACAGAGAAAAGAATTCGAAGAACTCCCTTGCTAGAGTTCTTAAGCCCAAAGACAGGGCTGGTAGTTTTTCACTGGGTGGGGGGGGGGGGCAAAAATAGCCCCGGAGTGGCAGGGCTGAGGAGCCTGGGTAGGCAAGAGCTACACCGAATAGGTCAGGACATCATTAAGGCAGCCACTGGACTATCAGAATCCAACCATCTATGCCTTCTGAGCAGGGAGGCAACTGAGTGCCGCATAGTAGGAGAGCACAGATGCCCCCACCACGCCTAGCGGGTTAGCATCCACAGGCTGCCTAGCGGGTTAGCATCCACAGGCCGCCTAGCGGGTTAGCATCCACAGGCCGCCTAGCAGGAGGACCCTGAATCCAGTCAGTCGAGCAGGGGAGGTCAGTGTCCGTGAGCTTCCTGAAGGGAGACACAGCCAGGGCTCTAGCTTTTCTTTTTCTGCCCGTGGCTTTACTGCTTGCCAGGAGCGGGCATGGGGGCGATGGTGGTGGTGGAACCCTCAGAGGCATGAGCCTGCAGGCCCTCATTACAAATGGGATCTCAGGTCTGCAAATGGTGGAATGATGTCATGCATTAGAAAGTAACACACCTGGGTGGGGTGGGGCGAGGGTCAAAGCCTGTGCACACATGAGCCTCCCATTTCTTCCCTGCCCTGGAAGAGCATCAGTATCCCCTCAGGCTCTCTAGATAGCCTCAGGAAGGGAGTCCAAAGTTTATGCCTAGCTGCTACTGCTTCCCTCCCTGCGGTTCTGTGTGCATAAAGGCCCAAGAGGCTAGTCTCAGACACTCTAGGCCTCTGCCTCTCACCTGGGTTATGAGAGCCGCAAGGCACCAGAGCTAGGTGAGGCCTTCCGGGCAGCAGCAGCATGCACGTGTGTGTACTTCTAGCCCCTCAGTAGTGAGGGATATGAGGAACAGCCTCCGTACAGCTTCTGAGAACATTGGGGTGTCCACCTTCAGGGGCCTCCCAGGCAGCCAACGATGGCCAGGCTGAAGCCCTCAGAAGGAGGGACACTGCCTGAAGCCACACCTCCTACCTCTTCCCCACCCACGGAAGCAACCAGGACCCACCCCTACCCTACAACAGGGCAGATGCAGTGAGACACAGGTTTAAACTGAGCTGCCGGAGCTAAGGATGGAGCTGGAGCTGGAGCTGGCCCTGGCCATAGCCCTGGTCCTGGCCGTCGGGTCCTGGACACAGGAGGTTTTCCCTAAGGAGGCCCAGACC
This sequence comes from Apodemus sylvaticus, assembly GCF_947179515.1. Lineage (NCBI taxonomy): Eukaryota > Metazoa > Chordata > Mammalia > Rodentia > Muridae > Apodemus > Apodemus sylvaticus. The sequence goes on from NC_067476.1 coordinate 4,590,056, forward strand.
CTCAACTGGAGCAAGGTAAGCCCACGGCCCTCGGTGCCTCTCTTAGGTGCTAGGACTGAAGATGGCAAGGACCAGCTCCAGCTGGGAGACCATCTGAGGTAATGTTCCCAGCAGGAGGGCAGACAGGGTAGCTGTTGAGGCCAGCTGTGTTGGTTGCCCGTTCTCTCCCACCATGGCCCTAGCCCTCGGGCCCCTTCACAGACACCTCTACAACGGAGCTAAGGCTGTGAGAGGAGCAAGCAGCAGGGCGGAGAGCAGAGCACTAGCTCTGTCCTGAAGCAGGACTGCGGGCACAGCGGCTAGCCCCACAGTGGGAATAGCGCGCACAATCACAGAGTTATTAGGAGCAAGGGATTGGCCGCAGGGAAGAGCTGGTGGCTAGTGGCTCAGGGGCAAGTGGAAGGACTGAGCATTCCTGTCACAGGGAGGCCAAGAGGGAAGAAGCCTCTGAGGTGGGTAGGTGGACCCAGCCCAGGCTTCGGCCTAGTCTGAGACAGGGCAGTACTCCCCTGTAGGTGTGTACATGTGTGATGTGGGCACTTACTGGGTCTGCTCTCTGGCTGGGAGCTTGGACAGGCATCATGGGGCAGCGCTCACACTGCCCTTCCCCATGCCTTGCCAGTTCTCAGGCTTCTGGTACATCATTGCCATTGCCACCGACACCCAGGGCTTCCTGCCGCCTAGAGACAAGAGGAAGCTGGGGGCATCTGTGGTCAAGATGCACAAAACAGGCCAGCTCAGGGTGGCCATCGCCTTCAGCAGGTGAGCGGGTGTGATGTGGGAGTGGCCCTGGTACACCCTCGCAGCCTAGCCAGGGTCTGCCCTCAGCCCACAGGAAGCAGTGTGGAGTCCTGGGAGGAGACAGCCTTGTCAGATGCTTCCACTACCTCTTTGTCCCCTAAAACCCAAGGAGTGAATTGGGAAGAAATGGTGGGTGGAAGGGAGAGGGTGTTGGGAGTGTGTCTCTCAGCTCCGGGCAGGCCTTTGCCCGGATGAGAAGATTCTCCTCCAGACTGGCCACCTTGCCTCCCCACCTCCCACCCTTGGGCTCTCGGGACAGAGGGCAAGCAGCCTGGGAGAAGTTGGCTGCAGAAGGTGGCGGCCAGTGGTTAAGAAGGGCCCTCTGGCTGCAGCTCACAGTATCTGTCCTCCAGACCTCAGGGATGCCAGTCTAGGGAGGTGACTCTGAAGAAAGACAGGAAGAGACCTGTGTTCAGGAACACCCGTGAGTAGGACACCTGGGCCATGGAAAACGGAGCACGTGGCAGGCAGGCCAGACACCCAGGATGGGTGAGCAGGCGGGCTGTGGCTCCAGAGCTCCTTGGAATGGCCTGGCCTGGGAAGAGAGGTCAGTGAGGGCTCTGTACTGTGGGTGGGCGCGGATGTGCAGGCACCAGTGACCACTGGCGCTTCTCTTGCAGTCAAGGGGGTAAAGGGCTTCCATGTGCTGTCCACGGACTACACATATGGCCTGGTATACCTCCGCCTGGGGCGTGCAGGCAACAACTACAAGAGCCTGCTGCTTTTCAGTGAGTACCGTGTGCAGAATCAACTTGAGTGTCAGAGCCCTGAGGGTGGACTGCTTGGGGACCACAGACACAGAGTGGGGGGAGGGGAAGGGAAGACTAGGCTGGCAGGCAAGGCTGGCTAACCAGGGGTGGAGAGGCTGGTTGGTGAGGGTGGTCTGAGAGGGGCTGGAGAGTGGAGCTTGCTGTGGGTAGTTAGTGCTGGAGGTGGTGGCAATGGAGTACGTAGACGGGAGACTATCACCAGGAGGGGTCTAGATGCAGGAGCTGCGGCGAGAGACAGCATGCGTGAGTGCGTTGGGGTGCTGTCCAAGGACTAGGTGGCTGGATCCTGTGGGGACAAAGGAGTGTTAGGGAAAGTGTTGGGGAGGGTGGATGGAGGTGACATGCTGGGGAGGAGGGTACAGCCTGGGCTACAGCGAGGGAAAGAGGAGAGCAGAGGAATGTTTAACAAACAGCAAAGCCTGGATGAGCCCGGGGATGGCTACAGTGAACTGTAGGGGCAGAATGACAGTGAGAGGGGGCACGGAAGATCAGGATGCAGCCCTCCAAATGTCATACGGGGAACCCTGCTGTGCCAATTCTGTCTCCAACTGCAGACAGACAGAACATCTCTAGTTTCCTGAGTCTGCGAGAATTCCTGGACACCTGCTATATTCTGCAGCTCACCAAGCAGGCCACCATCCTTCCGAAAGACGGTACCACATGGCCTCGGGCTTTCGTTCTCCTGTTCTTGTTCTGTCCTGTGAGACAGCTGGTCCATCCAGGAGGGGTGTGTGTGTGTGTGTGTGTGTGTGCACACGCGCGCACGTGCATGTGTGTGTGCGTGCGTGCGTGTGTGTGTGTGTGTGTGCGTGTGCGTGTGCGTGTGCGTGTGCGTGTGTGTGTGTGTGTGTGTGTACGCGCGTGCACTTCTCTGTGCATAGCCATGTGTCTGCAAAATCAGCTGTGGAAGTGCCCAAATGTAGGTTCCCCACTGAACCTGTAGGTTTCCTGCCAGCATTGGGTGTCCAGGGCCCCATGCAAACAGTGATGGTTCCTAGAGTGTATAGACTCCAACACTGAGAATGGCGGCTACACACCTCTGCCCTCTTTAGAATCCAGGGTGATGGAGGCAAGGACCCTCCTTTGGATTCATGACAGGGTGGCAGCCAGGCCTCTCAGCATCTCTGTCCTTGCCCACAGATTCCTGTGCACACACGATCCGGCCTTGACAACCAGCCGCCTCCTGCTTAGCCCTTTGAGAGTCCTCCAGACCCTGGGAATGCTACTCCAGGTGATGGCTGTGACATTCCGTGGCTGGCTGGCTGCAGAGAGCCTTTGCATCTTCCAATCCCAGCAAACTCCCTCTGGGCGGTGCTCATGGCTTTCTCTTTGGTCCACTGGCCCTGCAGGGTCCTGGACTCCCCTGGAGGCTGAGTCTGGAACTCACTATCACTTCACCCTGGGGAGGCCAAAACGGACTTCAGGCTCCCCCTGCCCCTTTCTCCTTCTTTTCTTTTAAAAAAAGACTTTCTCATTTTGTGGGCTAGAGATGGCTTTAGTGGTTAAGAGAGCAAATGGCTGAGAAGGCAGGTTCAGGCCCCAGCCTCCATACTGTGTGGCTCACAACCGGCCAAACTCCGGCTCAAGGGGATCCAACACCTTCCGGCCTTTGTGGGCACTGCACACACGTGGTCAACCTGCCCGCTTGTACATACAATTAAAAATAAAAATCATACAATTAAAAATAAAAATCTTTTAAAAGTTTTCTTTTTTCATATGTATTTTTTTGTTTATTTTTGTTGTGAGTGAGTCCTGGCTGGCTTGGAACTCACTACGTAGCGGGGTGGTGGCAGCTCAGGCTTTAAGCCCAGCGCTTGGGAGGCAGAGGCAGGTGGATTTCTGTGAGTTCAAGGCCGGTTTGGTCTACAAAGTGAGTCTGAAGATAGCCAGGTCTGCATAGAGAGATTGTGTTTCAAAAAACCAAAGCCAAAACCAAGCTAAAACAAACCAAAACTCACCATGTAGACAAGGCTGGGCTCAAATGTATAGAGATTTGCCTGCCTCTGCCTTCCTAGTGCTGGGATTAAAGATGTGTGCCAAGTGCTGCCAAGTGCTGCCATATTACTGTGCTCTTCTCTTACCCCTCCCCCTCTTGTTCTCCAGCCCCTCCCCCACTGCTTTCCATTTTTTGCTTTCTTTTTTTTTTTTTTTTTTTTTTTTTAGTAAATATTTAAACCATTTATTGCCATTAAGGTACAGATCTGAATTACATGTGGAAAACACCGATACTTGTTATCACTGGAAATTATGTGTAGACATGTGACCAACTGAGGGTTACACTATTGTCATTAAATGCTTGTGTTATAAAATTTTGTTCCCTTAGATGTTTTTATTACACAAATCCCAATAGATAATATACATATTACTACAGATTGCTATAGAGAAAACCATCATTCAAAATTATTAAATTAGTTGCATATTTTGAACTACTCTTGATGAAGACAAATAAAGTTTAGCATTGATAAGGCAGCAGAGAGCTGGTTTAGAGACTCTCGGCTATTCAATAATGTTGGCATGGTCATAAAGATAGCGTTCTGTGTTTTCCCCTCAGCACGACTGTTCATGCTGACGTGATCTGTGGCTGCAGCAGGGACTGGAGCTGGCCCTTTCTCGAGCTGGTCCTTGCACTGCTACGCAGATGGCTTCTTACTCATCTCGAAGCTGATGAGTCGTCCGCCCTGAATGAGCTGTGCTACTTCGTTAGTTACATGGCACGCAAACAGAAGCCAGTTCCGAGGCTGCACCTTGTAGGCAAATCTCATGAACGCCAGAGAATAGCAACTGAGGGCGAAAGTCATCCGCCCACTGATAATCTCTGGAGATTTCTTCATGTCATTGAAAGCAGCAATGGGGAGACCCCAGTTGGCAACTGGGCCCCAGAAGTGCGTACTCATGAGATAGTCGCGGAAGTCCTTGCTCCGGACATATTCCGCCGCTTTGCGCAGTAGCGCTCCAGCCATGGCCGTGCGGTCGGCGGAGAAGCAGCTCCCCAGACCATTTTTTGCTTTCAAACCGTGTATATTCCTATATTCCACAATCCTTTCTCTGTTTCAACCTGGATCTCCTTCTCTCTCTCTCTCTCTCTCTCTCTCTCAAGAATTTATTGATTTTTTTTTTTAAATTTTACATTGGTGTTTTGACTGCATGCTTGTCTGTGTGGGACAGGAGTTACAGACAGACAGTTGTGAATTGCCATGTATGTGTTGGGAATCTATGAAAGAGCAGGCAGCCCTCTTAACCGCTGAGCCATCTCTCCAGTCCCTGGCAATCTCTTACATTTTCCTGGTCTCCTATTTTCGTCTCTCTCTCTCTCTCTCTCTCTCTCTCTCTCTCTCTCTCTCTCTCTCTCTCTCTCTCTCTCTCTCTCTCTCTCACACACACACACACACACACACACAATTTGAATCTAGACCTTGGGGCTGGGGAGATGGCTTTCTGGTTAAGAGCACTTTTGCTGCTTTTCCAGAGGACTCAAGTTCAGCTCCCAGAAGCCAGTCTCACAGCCTCAGCTAACTGCTCCAGAGGATCTGATGCCATCTTCTGGCCATAAGGGGAGCTGCACATGCAGATGCACACAAACCTTCAGTAGATGATACAAATCATAAAAAATCTAGACTGCTTATGAGGTCAAGGGAGTGTATTCTCTTTATGATTTGGTTTATTCAGTCCAATATAATAATCTCTACTTCCATTTATTTTGCTGAAAATGTCACTATTTCCCTCTTGTTTATGGTTGAATAAAATTCTTTTGTGAGTGTGTCCCACATTTGTGTAGCACGCCATATTTTCTCTGCCAGTTCATCTTGATGGCATCTAGGTGGACCTGCATCTTGGCTACTGCAAATGGTGCAGCAATAGACAGAGCTACACTTTGCTGCAGTGTGCTGACTTAGAGGCCTTCGGGTATGTTCCTAGGAGATCTCAGATGGTAGTTCTATTTTCTGTGTTTAGGAATCTCTATGCTGACTTCCACAGAGGCCGTGGCCACAGCTCTTAATCCCCTGACCTCTTAGCCATGTTCAGCTACAAGGAGCAGGGACAGCAGGAGCCCTCTTCTGGAGACCTCTGGGGCCAGCTTGCCTGGCGCTGGGCTAGCTCTCAGCTTCTCAAGTGACCATCATGGCCAAGGTCACTTGCTTTTCCCCAATGTGGGTCGCTCCTCAGCAAGGTAGGCTCCCTGTACCCGAGAAAGTCCGCCACAGGTGCCGATGTGTCATTGTTATAGCTGTATTCCACTTTGACCCTACCATGTGGGTAAAAGATTCCAACAGTGCTGGCCCTCAGACCTCTCCTTTCGAGATGTGGATCTTAGGATGGGATTCAGGTCATAAGGCTTAGCAGCAAGCCTTTTATTTACTGAGTAGCCTCTCTGTATTTCTAATATTGGCACATAGAATGAGCAAAATTGCAAGGAGAAGCAAAATTGGAGGAGGAGGAGTTCCACAGTCTAGGAAGTTCTCAGATGTGTCTCTAGGCCTTGCTGTCTACACCCAACGACTATGGTGATGTTCTGGGACCCCCATCCTGATGAGCACATGGCCAGTTGTCTTTTCCTAATGGTTGAGTGTCTGCTGGCCAGACTGTGTGAGTAGCCTTTACACACAGTTAAATCACATGGGGCTAGCTTGGTCTTTTCAAGTCTTCCACTGAGGTGTTGTAGAACGGAGCTGTATTTGGGGTTAGTTTGACCCCATTGCTTAATGTGATGGTTCTCATTGGCCGCCCTGTTGCCTGGGGCGTGAGGATGTTTCTACACACTGCAGTGTGAATCCATCCAATGGCCCCCAAGGCTTGTTCTGCCAGTGGCTGGGTTTGCTTAAACACTTTTGGCAGGAGTATCAACAGTGGGTGATTGTGTCCTTTGTGATGTGACTGATCATGTCGACTGACACAGGATTCTGTTTGTACTATCTGCAGTTTTTACCAGGTGGCTCCCATGTAAGGTACTTGCCTGCCGTGTTTTCAGTTCATTACTGTAAGTGTGCTCTTTACCAGCCTTTTGGGTCCAGGGCAATTACACATAATTTTTGGCTTATGCATGAAAACAGAAGCCCAGGAGCCCGTACTCAGAGGAAGGCTGTCGATGTAAGGCGTGGCTTCAAGATCTCCTGGTAAGGATCTAAAACCTAAGTCTGGTGGGGGGATGGCAGCCAACAATAGGCATGGACCTAACCCTCCTAGGGGAAGGACCCAGGGTTTAAGTATGGTGGGGACTTGAGCACCCCTTAAGGCCTAGGTGTACCATGGGGAGCTGAGCCTGGGATTCCCGTCTCTTCTTCTGATATCTTTGGTCCTTAATATTTGACAGAGGGTGGCCACTGCAGAGCAAAGGACTACCATGCCCTACCAGTTAGCCTTAACAATCTCTAGACTGTTGTTTCATCAGGGTGGGTAAGAGCACCCTGTTCTAGGGGCCTCAGACTCCTCTTGTCCTGCCTGCTGGGCCCTACCAGAGATGGGAGAGGAGGAGAAAGGGAAGGGGAAGAAGAAGAAGAGGAAGATGAGGAGGAGGAAGAGGAAGAGGAGGAGGAAGAGGAAGAGGAGGAGAAGGAGATTTTGGGAGGAGGGAAGCATGGAAGGTCCCAGAGGCTGGAACATGGGCCAGTCAGGAAGTTTGAATGTTTGCATGTACCACACAGGGTGGACTCACAGAATCTGTTCTTCTATCCTTGAAAGTAACCTCCCTTGAAGTAGTCAGTTGGGTGGGGGCAGAGTTGTCTCAAATCACACAGAGGCAGCCTTGCAGATCCTAATGCTGTTTGCAATAGCCTTGTTCTCACACGAGCCGGGTAAGGTTAAATCTACTTCAGGGCCCTGGGAAGAGATTCACAGTCTCTGTGGCCTCAGGAGTGTTTTAAACGCCATTTCCCCGCCTTGTTTCACAGAGGCAGCAGCAGAGCTGGGGCTCTCCCGCTGGTGTGTGTCTGGAAAGAGAGCCACGCATGTCAGCCCATGGGTGAGCACGTATTACCATAGTGCTATAGCATAGTAACGCCGCCTGTTACTCCAGAGACTATTCAACGAGCAGGGACAGGAACAGAAGGGGAAAGGCACAAGGTCACAAATCTCGGAGACAAGGCTGACCACCCGGCCAGAAGGACAAGACTTTGGGATGATTAATGCCTTTGTCCCAGTTTTCTATAAAATATACCAGAGAGAGTGTGAGGGAGAGGGAGCGAGCCCAGGCCAGGCTGTCTCCCGCTTCCCTGCTTGCTCTCTGAGTAAGGTGCAATTTGAAGAGTCCTTTCCTGTCTCTGCCCATGGAGCTTGAAGTGAAGGACGGTGGCGCGGTCTGAACTTCAGCAACACATATAGGTGAGCCTATGCTTGATGTAGTGACACGACAAATGAGGAGGGGCTCAGGGGCTCACAGGTGTCCCCTCGTGAAGCTCCGGCCTGCAGTGGGATGATATGTGGAGAGGTACCCGTGGGAAGATTTGTATTGGATGAGGTTGAGGTGGGTCCTTATGGGAATCAGTGCCTTGGCACATGAGGACACAGTGAGAAGTTACCCCGTCACCCTCTCATCTGGGAGGAGGCTTTCTTCAGAATTTCATTATATGGGAGTCCTCTTGGGCTATCGCCTCCAAAACATTGAGACATAAATGCTGTTTAGGCCTCTGTGTAGGGTCCTTGGTTATAGTATCTCCAGCTGACTCATACACATGGGGGAACTATAGGTAACCGCCAGGCTCGCAACTTTGCCTGGGGACTTGGTCTCTTGAGAGGAGGACACTCTGGCACAGCCTCTTCCCACTTGGCCATTTTGAGTGTGTGTGTGTGTGGGGGGGCAATGAAAACCCTTCCTGTCTGAAGGTGGAGGAACTTGGGAAGACAAAGGGAGCCTTGCTCACAGGACTGGGCACTATGTTCTGATGGAGGATGCCCTAATGGCCCTGCTCTGCAAAAGAGACAGGCTTTATTCTGAGCTCAGCCCACAGGTCCAGAGCCTCCAGGATCTCTTTCTGCTTCCTAGATCAATGTGTCCCCCTGAACCCCATCCCTACCACCTGGCTTAGTTTCCTCAAAGTCCTGGCTACATTTCCCAGGGTGGGGTTTTCTGCATTTCCCAGGGCAGGAGCAGATCTCAATGACTTCATTCTGCAGAGACTACAAAAGTGAATGCCACAGACAGCTGCACACACACACACACACACACACACACACACACACACACACATACACGCACACACACTCATACACACAGAGCAGTAAGCACCCATGTTATGGGTGCATTGCATCTTGACAAACAGCTCCATTAGCACATCTGATGTATAGGCACAGAATGCAGAGCTTCATGACGATACATGCTATAGCACACACCCCATCTTGTGCACAGCACGCTTACCTACATACATATTCAGTCATATGCATATATGCAGAATGTGCATATGTGTACTTGGAAACTTACACAACTACAGGTATGTTCACAATAACCACACATGTATAACATGCTTATATAATACACACATTCATCTACATGCAAGCATATTCACCCATACACATGCATGTATACTTACACATGCACACACCTGTGCAAATACACTTCTGCTCGTTCCAGCTCTAGCTCAGAGCAGAGCCAGCCATGCTGGCTTGCAGTGGAAGAGGGGATGCTAGAAGGTTCTGCTTTCCAATTACTCTATTATGTAGTGGGGGAGGTCTAGGTTGGAGTAGTGGGGATGTAGGTTGGGTAGTGGGGGTATAGGTTAGGTAATGGGGGTCTAGGCTGGATAGTAGGGGTGTAGGTTGGTAGTGGGGTGTAGGTTGGGCAGTGGGGGTGTAAGTTGGGTAGTGGGGGGTCTAGGTTGGGTAGTGGGGGTCTATGTTGGGGTAGTGGGGGGTCTATGTTGGGGTAGTGGGGGGTCTATGTTGGGGTAGTGGGGGGTGTAGGTTGTGTAGTGGGGGTGTAGGTTGTGTAGTGGGGGTGTAGGTTGTATAGTGGGGGTGTAGGTTGTATAGTGGGGGTGTAGGTTGTGTAGTGGGGGTGTAGGTTGTGTAGTGGGGGTATAGGTTGGGTAGTGGGGGTATAGGTTGGGTAGTAGGGGTATAGGTTGGATAGTGGGGATCTAGTTTGTGTAGTGGGTGTCTAGGTTGGGTAGTGGGGGTATAGGTTGGGGTAGTGGGGATCTAGGTTGGGTAGTGGGGTGTCTAGGTTGAATAGGTTGAATAGAGCATCTTGGTCTCCAGTGTAGGGAATGGCCAAAAGCCACAGTGGCAGATTCACAAGTTTGGTCAGTCTTCCTCTAGTTCTGGAAGGCACCAGAGAGGCGCAAGTCTCTGCTAGTCCAGTTACTTTGATGCACTATGGAAACATTCTTCCTCTTTGCTAAAGGGGAGCCCGACAGTTCCACAGAGCCAGAGACAGGCTAATGAACCTTTTAGGGGAGGAACTGTGGCAGGAGACTTGATGGTACCCCAGATCTGGGGATGAGGGTCTAGCTTTCAGAAGCATGAACCGGAGGGACTGTTCAGCCTGTAGCAGGTCTGACCAGCCTTGCAACCTGCCCAACCACTGCAGGAGGTCCGGAGCTGCAGAAACAACTCTTATCACCTGGGCTGCTCAAAACAAAAGAAATGCACACCTTACAACTCTACAGATTCCAAGGCAAAATCTGGGATCCCAGGATTGTGCTCCCTTGGAGGGTTCTGGGACAGTCCTTTGGGTTTCTCCCAAGCCCTAGTGACACCACAGGGTCCTCATGCCAGGGTCATGTGAAGAGGACTCCTGAGAGACCTGGATGACCAGGGGTCCGTAGAGCTGAGAAATAAGTCTTTGATAGCCCGCCCTTCCTTCGGAAGCTTGCACAACAGGATCTTTTGCCTCCTGGGAATTCGGTTCCTGGAAGGCAACCAACCACACCCAACTGAGGGTTTTGATTCTTGGTGTAGAAGCTTTGGGTGCAGTTCTGGAAATGACCACTGGGGGCATCACTGCCTACAATGCTCAATGGAGCAAGAGGAATGAGGGAAGAGCCTTTAGGGGCATACTGTGTGCCTGCCTCACCCAAAGGGACCCTTATCTCTAGCATTCCAGGGCAAGGTGAGCCCAGAGGTGGGGAATGACTCCAGGCATGTACAAACAGGCAATGTGACCTTGTTCAGGGCCAGAGCTGAAGCTAGCAACTCCCTTCCCCTTAAAAGAGGAGTTGCTTAGACCGAGGTTTCCAGAATTTCATCCATTTCCTCATTCCTGCAATGTCCATCCATCTTTTCATCTGCCTATCCATCCACTTGTCAACCAATGCCCAGAGGTTTCTGCCTTCTGTCTGGCCCTGTAGCTTGCTCTGCTGTTCTGACTTGCAAGGAGCTACTTCCTTGGAGTGCCTATACACATGAAGGGGTACATCCTGGGGGTTACCAGGGACAGTGGCTACTGGGAATCACTCTTATGTAAATGTCAAAGATTGAATTAACATTTCCCACTGGGTCACTATGGTGAGATTAATTTTGGTTTGGTTTTGTAAACGTTTGCAGGTGGATCTTCAAGTTCATGTCAGGCAACAACACAGGGGCAACCCTAAGTGTTACCAAGCCCCTGGAGAAATGGGGACCCTTGAACTTTACACATGGGACTGTAAGATGGTACAGTCACTGTGTCAAGCCACCTTCCAGCTCTCTAGATGTCAGGATGGATAGGGATCCTGACTGGGCAGCTCTGTACCCAGGAGCATGTACACTGAGAATGTTAATACACATGAATATGTGTATGTGAAGGCCCGCCCACAGTAGCATGGTAGCATCCATGCAGGTGTCTGTCAACTGACAAGCAGATGAACACACGAAAACCTGTATGTGAAGGTCCACTGTAGCACATTTCCTAAAAAGCCCGTGGTGGGTTCTGTGCTTGTCAACTGAAGAGTAAATGAATACACATGGTTTGGTTTTAGGTTTATGGTTTTTTTGGCAGGGGTTGGGGAGGGCTTCAGTGAACCACAGAAGGAATGGAGTTCTGACACACACTAAACACTTGTAGGTCTGGAAAATGCTCAGGGCAGGAAACCAGACCTGAGGAGACACAGCCTCTGGCTTCCATCTCTGTGACAGGGCACACCACAGGGATCACCCGACGACGATGACGACGACTATGACGACGATGAGAGCTGGGGCTGAGAATCAGCTCCAGGCTTCGCTTCCTTACAAGGAGACTAAGCCAGGTGAAGGCAGAGCTCTCCATAGACAGCAGAAAATGGAACACATTGTCTCATACCCACTTCCCTGTCAAAGAGCCACGGCGTCTGAAGCCAGCGTGTCACAGATGTGAGCTTGGCTTTCCGTAGGCACAGATAGCTGTGTAATGGAGACTCACTTCCCTGTAGGAGAGCCACGGCGTCTGAAGCCAGCGTGTCATAGGTGTGAGGTTGGCTTTCATGGAAAATCTGCCCAGTTGTTTGGGGCAACAACTTCTGCATGCTATGTGTCCTTTGCTGAGGTTTGAAAGGTCAGTTGCTACAGCTAGGATGTATCCTGTTGCCTGTCATGGCTCCTTCTTCCTCAGGCGGAGTCATCAGCGGTCCTGCCATGGTCCAGCAGATGGTGCATGGCCATGCTGAGCTCCTCATGTCCCCCGACTCCTCACTATCCTGCTCCTCCCTCTCCCTGGCATCCACATCACTCTAACTGTTCTGAGGTCTGAGTGGGTGGCTGTCGATTCTCCCAGAGATGGATTGAAGCTGCTCTTTCCCCTTGAATTGTCTCAACTCCTTCAGGAGTCCTTGCCTTGTTGCCAGGAGCTCTCTGACAGTCCTTAGAATTGTTTCTAATTTGAGGTCATCCTTCCGTCCCCCATGTGAGGAGCTGTTTCTGCTTCTGGCACTTTCCTGGTTGTACATGGAGCCCGTGGCAGACATATTTCTGGGGTTCTTCCTGCATGTGGGGGTTTTCTCCCTGAGTCTCACATAGTGCAGTCCTGACCTCAAGTCCCACCACTGTATCCTCCACTCAGCTAGACCCTGGCCCTGTTGCCCACATTCTCTGTTGTTCAAATTCCCCACAGGTTTCAAGATGCTGTGACAAGAGTGACCTCATATTGTAAGTCACCCCAAGGACTCAACGCCTTCGTTGTTTGTGGTCCATTATATAAAAATTATTTTGCATATTCTTCCCTGTTTTCTCTCTGTGGTGGTAGGTATATAAGTCCATTCTTTGTTCTTCCCAGGTAGGTAACATCACACTATTGTTCTGGCCGGAATCGTTCAATGCAACCTTTCCAGCTGTATAGTTCTAGTATAACACCTGGAAGGACTCTGAAACTGTGCACACTGTGCTGGGTCAAAGCCCTTCAGGTCTCTCTGTTTCTCTCAAGAAAAAGCTAATGTCCTTACCTGATGGCCCACAGCTGCCCTTGCTGACCTGCCCTCTCTGTGACCTGGGCTTTGGCCGCTCTTCACAGGCGTCACCTGCTCTAGACATCCTGCCCTTCACTCTGTTCCTGGAACAAGCTCAGCTCACTCCCCCAGGTCTGTACCCTGCGTTCCTCCCACGTTGAATGTTCTTCCACCACAGTCAAATGACACGCCGGTGAGGCTGGCTCAGACAATTCAACTTAACAATCAAACACCCACTGTATCAACACTGTCTGTACGATGTGTTCCATTTGATGTTCCCCATAACATTTATGACCTTTTAAATAATTTATAATTACACAAATCAGAGTTCAATCAAGAAGCAGAACTGCACAATAGACAGAGCCCGGGTGGCTTATGCAATGGACACTGAACACTACAAGTGTAGACAAAGCCAAGGCATCGCTCAAGGCTGCTGGAGGAGGTGGTTGGGGGTGGGATCCCCTCCACAAGGCTTCCATCACACCTGCTGGGAAATGGTGGCTGCGGCCCAGGGCATCTGCCGGGGTCAGGGGTCAGAGATAGCAAACAGAGAAAGGCACACATGCTGCCTGGCACACAGAAGCCTGGCTCCCTTTGCAGGTGCAGGTGGGCTAGCTGCAGAACCTCCGAAATTCACTGGGAATCTGTAGTGGGCTACATCTTGATAGCAAGCCATTTGGGACCCATTGAGGCCAGGGTGACTTGCATCCTGCATGGCCTTATGTGTTTACAGTTCAGCTAGATAGACAAGAACTCTGAAGTAGACCTGACAAAAAAGATGTGTCCAAATGAGATGAATGTGTACTCTCCACAAGAGATGTTTGTGACATTTGTCTTTCCAGCACCCATGACGTACTTCCTTCAGACTCCACATTCCCACACACAGTCACCCTTGCAGAATTTGTCTTTCTGAGTCTGGTAAGACTCGGCTAGAGCAGGATTCAGCTGAAGGATGTGCTTTCTGAGTCTCATTTCCACCAGCCCTGAGCCTTCAGTCTGCAGAACACTCCAGAAGAGGGCCACTAGCTGGGAATTAGTCTTCAACACTCAAACCTCTGGAGGATGCTTCAGATCCCACATGACAGCGTAATAAATTTACTTCACCTTTGCTCATCGAGGCCAAGTGCTAGGAAAACCCAGAAGGGGGATGCAGGCACTGGACTAGGAAGCTGCGAGGCTGTCAGTATGTCAGAAATGTCTGTCACAGGTTCAGGGAGCTGTGAGCTTCAGCCTTCGACTTTCAGACACTGCCCAAGTCAGCAGTGAACTGAAGATGTCCCTGGCTCTGCTAATCACGTGTGCATGTTGATCTCCTGTTCAAGGACTGACACATGGGCCTATGTGGGGACATGCTTACGGGAATGATTCGTGCATGGTGTGAGGGACAACCTGACAGGTACAGAGATCTCTCCCATGATACAGAACTGCTAACCTGCTTCCTGATCTATCATAAAGAGCACCAGCCCCACCCTCTCACACCCAACATGACAGGCTTCCCGCCCATTACCTTCTATACTAACATCAAAACCCGAGCCGTGCCAGCTCCTCAGCGCAGTCCAGGGCTTATCACAGAGTCCTCACTAATATTGTGTATGGATACTGAGCCTGTCAACCTTTGGTCCAGAGAGGCACAAAGATGCCATTGTGGGACCAGCACCTGTCTCCAGGGCCGTGGAGTGTGGACAGCCCCACAGGAACTGAAACCCTTCTCCAGAGATGACCTTCTGTGTCTCGGGGCAGGTGGCCAAGTCCAGGAACTGCAGAGTGGGGAGTGGAAGGCAGAGTTCCCATTGGGAGGGAAGTTGGACTTAGGCCAGAAGCCAGGGCAGCCAGGGCAGCCTTCACTGAACTCAGAACACAGGCCGGCACGTGGACTCATGGTGCCTCGCATATCCATTTGTCTGCAGGGAATGAGACCTGGCCGTGTTGAGAGCCTGTGGGTGCTCAGACAATGAGAAGGACGGCTGTGGACTCCAGAGACGAGAAGTTCAACAGGAGCACAGGGCTGGTTCAGGACAGGCTGTGATGGAGCCTGCTTCTCCATCCCATGTCAGGGCACAAGATGGCAAGAAACGAATCACATGGACCTCAGTTGCATCAGGGCAGCCCTGTCTTTGCACGTGTCCTCTCAGAGGGCCCTCAGATGACCCAGCATCAGAAGGTCAAGTCCCCTTGTTGGACATGAACCCCCTTGAGTCACAGACGTGAGCCCTTTCACTGATTCCTTTAGGGGACACATACTCATGACCCTAATGTGTGGCTGGAATTCTTCATACAGTTTACTTACAGTTGAGATGTATGGAAACTGCACCCTAACTGGGGTTCAGTAGATGAGCAATGGCCGGTCAGTGAAAAGGGACCAAGACATCTGAGAGTAAGAAGTGCTCTGTAGAGAGCACGGCTGGCCTCAGTGCAGGATGGAGAGGGTCAGGGGTCCTGGTGTTCCCTAGTGGCATGGGGTCTACCCTGATGGTGTCGAAACTGACTCCGCTCAAGAATTTATGTCCACCCTTTCATGCAAATTGAAGTGAGTTATCCATGCAGGGAAGGGACAATGAAGTGAGTCCCCAGGCAGGGGCCAAGTCATCTGGGACCCAGCAGATGGTCTCTGGTTGTGAAGCTCAGCCTGGTTCTCAGCAGCAGGAGGTCAGAAGCCATGTCCCATGGAGCATAGCTCAGGGCAGCCATGGGCTGGAGCAGGGCAGGGGTGTGAAGGGAAGTCTGGTTCTCCTTCCCGGCACGTGAGTTGCTTATCCACCAGGGTTCTTTGTGAGCACAACACTCGGGTGACACAGACCTTCTGGGGCATTGTGTGTCTTTCTTCATCTGCTGGTGACACCGATTTGATATTCATCAGATCCCAACAACAACACCTTCAGCTCCATGATGGATGTGTGTTTGGCCATGAGAGAGGGACAGGAGGGACATGGTTAGTGCCAAGTGGGCACAGGTCCCTGACCATGGGGGACATAAAGGGCACCTGTGAGGAGCCAGAGCACACACTGCCCAGGTGACCTGCCTTGTGTGAGAGCCCAGTGACTGGAGATGAAGAGCCTGCTCCTTACCGTCCTGCTGCTGGGTCTGGTGGCTGTCCTGAAGGCTCAGGATGTCCCATTAGATGACCAGGAGGATGTGAGGATGGGAGGGACCATGGGTGGTAGTATGAGATGACCTGGCCTTCTGCTTGGTGCTGGTAGATTTGTGCTGAGGTAGAGGGTATTTCCTTGAAGGTTGAGTTTGACTCCATATTTCTTCTCAGCAGTTAGATCAGGGGCTCCTGAGTCCTTCTATTAGAAGATAGGCATCTTCCTGAAAAAACAGGTTCTCCTAAGTCTTGAGTTAGAAGAGAAAAGCAGATTTGGGTGAAGGATCCTTGTTCAAGTAGTACCCTGAGCATTAAGAGCAGGCCATTCAGAGCAGAGGATCTGCCCAGTGCCTTCTCTGAGGTGTAGACATCAAAGAGTACATACACTGGGCTGGGGAAAGACACTTCTGCCATCGTGGAACTGGGTAGCCCAAGTGCTGGTTTCTCTCTATTGACAACAGCTCTTGGAACACATGGGTTAGCTCTCCTCAGTGGCTGCACCCTGAGCTCTGGAGTGTCTTTTCAGGAGCTAGCTCATATACTGGAACCCGGGGTAGACTCTGGGGGAGGCCTGGGTGTGCTCACAGCTTTGTCTCTTGCAGTTCTCTGGGTTCTGGCATGCAAAGGCCATGGTACACAATGGGAGCCTACCCAATCACAAGATACCCACTAGGGTTTTCCCTGTGAGAGTGACATCCCTGGAAGAAGGGGACTTGGAGGTCACAATTACCTTCTGGTACGTGTTCCCTACTGGGGCTCTCTGCAGTTTGTCTCTCCCTTGCTAGCCATTATTTGCACTTGGGTAACTAAGCGATTCCTACCTTTGAGGGGACACGGTCTCAAGGTAGCACATTAAAAGTAGAACAGAACTGGCATAGAGTTTAAGGGGTGACCTGAGCAGGACTGATACACCTCAGTTATGTTGCTGAGAGCAGCTGCCTGTGGGCTTGTGTTTTCTAGGAAGAAGCATCATTGCCATGAGTTTAAATTAATTCTGAAGAAAACAGAAGAGCCTGGCAAATACACCACCTGTGAGTCCCTGTGTCTGTGTTTTCTTCAGTGGCAAGTGCTGAGGTGGATGGGTCCCTGCCTGCTCTGGGACAGGCCATCAGCCACTTCCTATTCTAGTGGTCCTAAAAACCGAATCATTCTTGTTCTCCTACACAGCTCAGCTCTTGAAGGACCCAAAGACAGGAAAGAGAGGTACTGTGCTTGAAGTGCCCCAGTTCCACCTTCCTCTGCTAGGCTTGGCAGCTTCCGTGGGAGACGGCTCCTGTCTAACTATGGGGACTACAGAAAGGCCAGGGTTAGGCCACCTAAGGTGTCCTGGGTGACCACCGAAGTGTTCCTAGGCATTCCTTTATAAGGTCTTCAGTAGTGTCTCGATGAGACACTGAGCTGTTTCTGTTCATCTGCAGTTCACGACAAGAGGGTTGTTCATATTGAACAGACGTCGGTGAAGGACCACTACATTTTCTACTGTGAAGACCCGAACAACGGGAAGTTTGGCATGGGAAAGCTCATGGGTAAGGTGCCATGGAGCCCCATGTCCTGTCCCTGGTCTCTGCTTCTGGTAGTCATGAGAGGGGCAGGAGACATGTGTGACACTGGGCTACATCCAGCCGGGAGGCTTCCCTGGGAATGTGTGAGATCCGAAGTGGACAGTGGAGAAAACTGTGTAGGAGTGAGATTTGTGTGGCCTTTGGAGACCTGAGCACTCAGGAGTGCATCCCATACCTGGAGTCCGCGAATGTTGCTCCCAGGGCTCTCAGTCATGTGAGCTTAAAAGGATATGTCTTAGTAGAGACATTTTATTATAGGTAGGAATCTTCCTGGGTAGAGACATTTTATTGTAGGTAGGAATCCTCCAGCCTCATGGCCTTGAGATTCAGGGCTCTTAGAGGACGGTGTAGTGACCTTGCAGGTCTGCTTGGGTCTGACGACCAGTCAGTGTCTATGGATGTCCACACACACAGTTCCTTGTCTACCGCCAGGGTCCTCTCTGACCTCTGTGCTGTTTGCACCTCCATCTTGTGTCCCTGGCTCTTTGAAGAGCTGCGCATCGCCCCTCAAACCTGCCCCACCTCCTCACAGGGAGAGACTCTGAGGAAAACCCAGAGGCTATGGAAGAATTTGTGAAATTCATACACCGCATGGGACTCCGAGAGGAAAACATGTTTGTGCCAGAGAACAGAGGTGAGAGCAGAAATACCCATGCCTTTCTCTCTGTCCCCCATGACTGACTGCCTCCTGTGTCCCCATGACCTACAAGTGTCCTGTGCTTCTGCTCCAGTGTCTCCCCAGGTCTCTTTGCACCCCTGGCTTCTGTATTGTCTGTCCTTTCAAGGCCCCTCCCCTCTCACCGGGATCCCAGGGCTCTGCTTCAGATCTTGGCTGTGGGAGGGTCTGAGCCACAAGTGTGAGGGGCCCCTTTCAGGGCCATTCTCACTTCTGGGTTTCTTTTGGTTTCTACAGATGAGTGTGTTGATGACAGTGACTAGGGTAAGTGCCCCGCCCCCCCCCCCCCCCCCCCCATTGCCCATAGGACCATGCAAAAGCCTAGACTGCTGGGCTCTGCGTGAGGGTCCTCATCCCATCCACACAGACAAGAGTGGTCACTCAGGATGCAGCCCTCTGTATGGTCTCCATGATTATAGAATTCCGTTCTTCTTGTCATGATCTCTCCCCGTCCCTGGTCTTTACCTGCTCCTTCCTTTCCTTTCCCTTCTCCCCAAGGAGGCCGAGATCTGGCCAGTTATGGAAGTGCTGCAGGGCCCCGCTCCCAGCCAGGACCACACAGACACATGGGGAAAGAAGATCTCTGACCCCTATCTGCCCTGTGCCATCCCCGCCCATGCCTCCCTGACTGCTGCTCCTGAAAAACAGCGAGGGGAGGGTGCTTATCTTTCTTTCTCTCCTCTCACAGCAGCTACCCAGGTCTGCAGGAGCTGAACCAGCCTGCGTCCAACACCAGGCTGGGACATCCCTGCACCACACTGCTCCTGGACCAAACTTCCCACTGCTTCAACACCACCCCCTCAGTACCTGCTCCCCCTCCCCTGATTCCAAATAAAGGTTTTCAGCAGTACTCTGGCTCAGCCTGTCTGTGAAGAGCCTTGTGAAGGGCTCTAAGAGTTGTGTTGGGAGAGAAACATGGGGAAAATTGCAAAGCTATTGCCTAACCAGTGCCCAAAGAGCAAGGCGTCTGGCTTTCCCGTAGAGCCATGTAAAGTGCTAGGAGCTACCTAGTGAGCTACTTGCTGTCAGGTGGGACCGTGGCAGGAGTGTCTAAGATGCTCTGGGGAGGTGAGACCATGAGTAGTCATCAGGGCTTCGTATGAATGTCACCGCATGGGGCCCTGTTCCAGCAAACTGCTTGAGTCCTGGGAAGGCCATGCTTTGAGGAGCTCAGTGACGATGGTTAGAACAAGAGTCGCTAGTTCTTCCATCATCCTTCCCCCGACCCCCTTCCCGGAAAGACAGAAGCAGCTACAGTGTCCACCAGCCCTGTTTACCATTCTAGCCCTCTCTCACAGTTTGTCCAAGGATCAGGGTTTGGGCTTTCTCTGTCCAACAGGGACATGGTGGGCCACAGTGAGGGAGCAGATGCCTCTGACCCCAAATAATCAGTAACAGCCTCAAAGTGCAGATCCCAGTGGAGGCTGGAGGCTGGCCGCCCAGCTTGTCACCGTTGTGAGGGGTGTTGGGATTCAGGCTGGTGTCCATCAGTTCAGTTAGCTTCCACTCCAACTCCCATGTGACCCGTTATCTCTGAATTCCTCTCCTATCTGGACTCAGTTCTTTCTGGGAGCTATTGGGTGTTTCTAAGGTGGGGCCTGAGGAGTCCTGGACACTTAGAGGCAGGACCAGGCCAGGTGAATCCCACACACCGGGCTCTCTTTTTGGTCAAGACAGGGACTACATATGGACTTTACTGTGGGCCCCAGAACTGCCCGAGATGCAAATACTTGATGTTGTTCTCTGTTGTAATCAGTACATGAGGAAGGCTTCTAAGTCCAGCCTCAGCATGCAGAGATGACACCACAGCATGTGACAGCCCTCCACCCCTTTCCCCTGCTCTCTGGGTCAGTACTTAGGATTCAGGCACAGTACCCTGGATTTGGCAAGGAACTGGGACTGTGCTCAGGGGGCATAGGCAGAATTCCAGCAGGACAGGAAGTAAAGAAGCATCCTGCCCTTCTGCCAGCTGCCCTGCAGGGAGCCTTCTCTGAAACTCCTTGGGCTTAACTTCTGCTCGAAGGAAAGCTTCAGGGACAGCATCTGGCTGAGACCACTTCTTCTTTCTTGAACTCTGAACCCAGTCGCTTCAAAAGTGTCAACGACCAAACAAGCATCTTGTGGTTTGCTGAGATTGGTTTCCCCTTGCGACCTGTGGCAGTTGGTCTGGTCACATGTTAGGGGCTGGGCAGACAGCAAGATAGAGCCCAGGGTACTTAAACCGACTCTATGCAGGCATGCATAGCTTCGGCCTGGGTGTGAGGGTCCTAGTAGGACTTTGTGGAGACAATTTCCTCTCTCTGTTCAATTTTACAAGGTTCTGGGGGTTAAGTCAAATGGTCAGGCTGTGCATGGCCTGTGTTTGTACTCAGTCATGGACCAACACTGCTGGTACCCAGTCTGGTAAAACATACCCAGCTCTCTCAGGATATTTAGTTTTAGCTGTAACTCCCAACTTACAGCTCAAAATAGACATCAAAGGTTCCAGATAAAATTTTTTAAATAACTCCTCATTAAAATCCTAGGGTGGGGTGTCACACGCCTTTAATCCCAGCACTTGGGAGGCAGAGGTACATTGTTCTCTAGGAGTTTTAGTCTTGGAAACAAACAAACAAACAAACAAATTAAAACTCTTTGGGCTGGAGAGATGGCTCAGTGGCTAAGTGCACTGGCTGCTTGTCCAGAGACACCAGGTTTCATTCTTAGCATCTACTTGGCAGCTCACTACTGTCTGTAACCCCAGCTCCAGGGGACATGTTCACACAGACACATATGTAGGCAAAAAACAAAACAAAACAAAACAAAAACAACATGTATAAAATAAGAATAAATGAATCATTGAAAAATCATTAAAATATTTAAAAATTAAAACCCTGAAGAATTAAAAGTAAACACAAAATATTAAGTTACTATTTTTTTTGTTTTTTGTTTTTTGTTTTTTTGAGACAGGGTTTCTCTGTGTAGCCCTGGCTGTCCTGGAACTCACTCTGTAGACCAGGCTGGCCTTGAACTCAGAAATCCACCTGCCTCTGCCTCCCAAGCGAAGGGATTAAAGGCATGCGCCACCATTGCCTGCCCAGCAAGTAGCTACTTTTTAAAGTTTTTTTTTTTTTTTTTTGAACATGTGGGTGCTGGGAATAGGACAGAGGTCCTCTGGAAGAGCAGCCAGGGCTCTCTACCAGAGAGAACTCTCCCTCAGCCCCACTCACTTAGAAGTTTAATACAGACCTCAAATGTCTCTAAGAAGATATTGTCCAGAAACCAGATAGCGTATATGTTTTTTAAATTGTTTATTTTTCCTTCCTAAAAATTTGGTATATAATAAGGAAAGAAAAGAGAAAATAAGATAGATCTTTTGATTATTTAAGAATTCTGATGGGTGGGAAAACAGGGGGAGGGAAGGGGACTGATGGGACTTTCGGGGAGTGGGGGTCCAGAAGAGGGGAAATCATTTGAAATGTAAATAAATATATCAATAAATTAAAAAAAAAGAATTCTGCATTATGGCTTTTTCTTGTTTGTTTGAGCAAGGTTCTCACTATGTAGACTGGGATAACCTGGAGCTTACTATATAGCCCGCCATCCTCCTGCCTCAGCCTTCCAATGTATGAGCTGCCTTGACTGCTTGCATTATGTAATATTTAATCATAAAGTATTTTAGAAGTTTAGTTCATGCTTAAATTTAATGTCTAGCTCACACATATTTGTGTCTATTCTTTAGAAAAGTTGCAGGAGCCATTTATAGCTGCGAGCATCATTTAGTCATTACCAGTGCGTGGGATGGCGCTGGAGGTGGTCTCTGTGTTTAGATCTCTCGCAGAGGTCCAGAGGGTCTTCGTTCCCAGGACCCACTCACATGGAGGCTCAGTGTCCTGACTCAGGTCCAGTGGGTCAGTCATCCTCTTTGGGTCTCCATGGGCACCGGGCATGCAGGTGATGCCCTTACATACATGCAGGCGAATCACTCATACACTTAATACAAATAAACCTAAAAAAATAGTGTAGCTTTAAGAAAACCCTTGAAAGGCTGGAGAGATGGCTCGAGGCTAAGAGCACTGTCTGCTCTTCCGAAGGTCCTGAGTTCAAATCCCAGCAACCACATGGTGGCTCACAACCATCCGTAACAAGATCTGACGCCCTCTTCTGGTGTGTCTGAAGACAGCTACAGTGAGTGTACTTAGGCATAATAATAAATAATTTTTTTAAAAAAAGAAAACCCTTGAAGAAGACATGAAGCAAGGACACCACCCAGGTTGAACGTGTGCTTGTTCCCAGTGTTTTCACAATAGCTGCTATGGAACCAAGGTGTGCATCAACCGAGGAACGGACAATAAAGATGTGGTTCATATGTGGGAGTGGAATAAATGAGAGCAAGTGTGTCGTTTGCAGGAAATGTATGGAATTGGAGATTATCATATTAAATATATTAAGTCAGTCGCGGAGAGACAAAGATTTTTACTTCTTTCATCCGTGGGTTCTCGATTTTATAGATACATGAAATCACACGTTACAGATGACATGAAAGTAGAAGAGACACTGGGCGGACGAAGAGGATTAAGAGGTGGAGAGGGAGACACTCGCAGGAAATGGGTGAGAGTATGCCGGGAATAGGTTATACGCGAGCACGAAATGCATCCTGTGCACGCACGGTGCGGCGCCAGGAGCCACTCGCCAGAAGGTGGCGCGATACTTTGAGCGTGGCGTCTGGCGACGAGCTGACGCCTCCTTCCTCCGCTGCAGTGGGAGACCGAGCCTGGAGAAGGGACTGTCGGGATAGTCGGAAGTGAGGGTCTGGGAAGGGGAGTGGTTCGGGGCTGCTGCGCAGCGCGCCAGGTTTCCGCAGCAGCCCTGCACCCCTCCGGGTCGCATCCAGACGCAACGCCGCGACCATGCCCCTCCACGTGAGCCTCGCCAACGGCAACCGGGACCTGGACTACGACTCGGTGCAGCCATACTTCATGTGCGACGATGAGGAGGAGGACGTGCACCAGCAGCCGCCGCAGCCGCCAGCGCCCAGCGAGGACATCTGGAAGAAATTCGAGCTGCTGCCCACGCCGCGCCCGTCCCCGGGCCACGCCGGGCTCTACTCGCCCCCCTGCGAAGCGGTCGCCGCGTCTTTCTCCCCCCGGGACCACGAAGGTGATAGCTTCTCCATCGCAGACGTGCCCGAGCTGCCCGGAGGAGACGCGGCGAAGCAGAGCTTCGTCTGCGACCCGGACGACGAGACCTTCGTGAAGAACATCATCCTGCAGGACTGTATGTGGAACGGCTTCTCGGCCTCCGCCAAGCTCGCCTCCAAGCTGGACCCTTACCAGGCTGTGCGCAAAGAAGGCACCTGCGTGAGCCCGGCCGCCGACGCGGAGCCTGCTACGCCTCCAGACTGCACCTGCAACACCTGAGCGCACAGCACCGGGGCTTTGGACTGTAAGCTTCAGCCATGTTAATTGCCTCAAATTCTGGGTTTAAGAGAACCCCTCCCCCCTTTTCTTTTTCAAGCTTGCCACCCTTCCTCACTTCCCTTAACAGATCTGTATTTGTTTAAAAAAAGGAATCTTAAAGTATATCAATTTTCCAACGTCAGCTGGACCCTGAAGTGTAAATAACTTCAATAAAATACTTTATCAGTTATACAGGATCTTAAGATATGAAGTATAAAATATATTTTCCTTTTAAAAGCTGATTCTTTTTTGTTTTAAGAAAACCAAAGCAATTGGGAAATATGTTGAGCCTATTCTTAAGAAATCCCAGCTTTATGAAACCTAACAAAATAAAGAACCAAGGCATGCTACTGCTAAAAGCAGGCCAAAAGTAAGAAAGGGGGAATTTATGTGACCAAAAAAGAAAAGTAAAAACAGACAAAAAAAAAAAAAAAACAAAAAAAGAGAGAGAGAGAGAAAGACAAAAGATGAAACAAATGCATAAACAAAATTAGACTAAGGGGTTTAAAACAATTGATATAATTTTAAAACTAAAATAAAGGTACTACTGAAGTATACCAAGAGAAAAAAAAAGGTGAATCAGGAGAGGCAAGGAAAAAAAAAAGAGCAGCAAAGTCTTGGTGGCTCGCCTCTCTGGCTGCTCTGTGTTAGCCCCGGCTGGGTGCGTGGCGGGTGGTGTGGCAGGTGGTGTGACTGTCTGCTGAACTTGGAGACTCTTGTCTCAAGGTTTAGGCTGGTGCTGATCCTACCAGAAACAAGTGAACAACAGAGCTGTGGTCACTTGGTCCTTTGCCTGATGGAGTACTGAGGACCTCTGCTGGCCACACTTGGCTTTGCAGCCTGAGTCTGGGCAGCCCTCCTCCCCCTCCCCCTCCGAGCTTCCTCAGTTCCTTCACCCAGGAGAAGTAGCTGAGATGAGGGTAGTTTCTCTCAGGTGTGTAGGGAGCGGGGCTAATAGCCACGGTGCGGAGACCTGTGTGTGCACCTGTCTTTCTACTTTCAAGGCCTGCTAAAGTGGAGTCTGTGACTGGGATGTGGGATAGACCACAGCAGCTCCAGGGACCTCAGAGCCCGCAGGGGGACACTCAGAGCTCATTATTGACACACTTGCCGGCACAGGCTGAGTGCTGCCAAGCTGCGGAGTCCCCTCAGTTGATAAGGACAGCTGCAGACAACAAGGATGGGTCCCTTCCCCCATGCAGTCCTGCTGCAGGGCCCAGCTTCCTGCCAGGGGGACTCTGCGGCCTCTCAGTACCTGCCCCCTACTCTCCACAGCTGCATCCCAGGCTCTCCCCCTGGAGCCCTGTGGCAGGTCTCTGAATCGCCATGGTTCCCTGTCCTTGGCTACATCAGGCTTAAATAACAGGTTCCTTCTCAGGATGGCTCCTGGTCACAGCCCTCAGAGCTGGGACACTGTTGTCCACATGTGGCCCAAGTGGCCAGGAAAGTGACTTCCTAACAAGAAGAGCAGCTGGATCTGAGGTGTGACTTGGACCTGAGGGTAGGCCAACCAGGCTCTGTGCACAAGGCCTCCTTGCTGACCTTTGCCAGGGGCAATGACTCCTCCCCCTAGGACAGCCATCATGGTAGGTATGGGGGGCCATGGGGGATGGTGACAAAGGGCTGCTTCTTGATAGAGAAGGGACAGATAAGGCACAAAGGCAAATGGTGATCTATAAAGGTAAGCTGGGAAACTCCATGTTAGGATAAGGTGATTGATTTTATTTAGGTGTGCTGACTAGGGCAGCCGAAGGGGCCTTTGATAGCTGGGCCTTGGTAGTCAGCTAAGGGGGAGGAGGAGACCCAATAAAAGAATAGACCTCGGTGGGCAGCTGTGGGAATGCAATGGAATGGTTTTCAGCAGAGCAGAGGGGACGTGAGAGGGCGAGGCCTGCCTCGGTCATGCTCTGGATGCTCAGGCCAGCTGGAGTCCCTCAGCTTTCTTCCTTCTGTTGAATGTCATCTGTTTCTGCACATTCCCAGCTGTCCTGTGACTGCCCTCATGACTGTCTAACAGGTCCTCTCTTTCCCTGTAAGAGCAGCTCTCTAGATAGATTTTTTTTCTTATCCTGACGCTTCTCCTTCACCAGGGCCCATGGAGTCACCTTGTTAGCCTTCATTAGACTGCAGGTCTCTGGTTTAGGTCTGACCATGTCATCACCTGGTTAGCCCTCCTTTGACTGCAGGTCTCTGGTTAAGGTTTGACCATGGAGTCACTTTGTTAGCCCTCATTGGACTGCAGGTCTCTGGTTGAGGTCTGACCATGGCTAGAGATTCTCAGTCGGTGCTCTTCAGCCCTTTGTGAAAGGTTTCCATGTTGCCCATTGGTAATTAGTTCCGGTCTGTTTTGCTCTTGTGCCCTGTGCACTTCTGGCTGAGGTGTTCAGCTGGGCTCTCTGGGAGTGCCTCCTCAGGGTTTGACTTGGCTCTGAGAACAAAATCACATAGGCTGTGTGGCTCATAAACAGAAATTGATTTCACAGTTTCAGGGCCAGGGGAGCCAAGGTCAAGGAGCTGGCAGGTTTGGTGTTTGCTGAGGGCCCACTTCCTGGGTCTCAGATGGCTGTGAACCACTGTGTCCTTACCCTGATCCCCTCCGCTCACTTCACACTATCAATTACACTATGAGACCTGCACCTCTGCAAGGCCCCACCCCTAACCCCATCTCCTTGAACTGAGGCATCAACACATAGAGTGGACAACAAACATGCAGGCCATTGTGAGGCCCTCTGAGTGTCACATGCTGTCTGAGCTGTGACAACTAAGACTGTTCCACTGTCTGCAGATCTTGGTGTCACTTGGCATATCCAGCCATTTTTGAACTTTTCAGCAGTGTGTAGTTTGCTGGAGCGCTCCCAGGAGAAGAAGTTGCTCACAGTTTTCTTTGATGGGAAAGGCTGGGAGAGGGAGAAGGAGAGGGATAGGAAGGGTGAGAGGAAGTGTGTGGGGAGGTAGAGGGAGGTCAGGAGAGGAAAGAGAGGTGCCAGAGAAGAGAGGATGCTTTTCCCACAGGAGAGAGATGACCTCTGTGTTGCTACAGGTTCTCCCTGGAGGCAGAAAAGCTGATGTCATGAAAGGCTTCACAGAATTCAACAGAATGATCACAGGGCACAAACCCCTGGAGCTCAAAGACACCTGAGCAGTTGTGGGTGGAAAACCTGAGATTCCCTTCAGAGCCCACCCCCTCACTGGAGCAAGAGGACTTCAGGGAGCTTCAATCATCCTCACACCATATTCTAGCACTGAGATCCCAGGACGCAGGACCACAGAGCAAGCCCCAGCAGAGTTGCATCGAGTGGCCTTACTCTCCCTGACATACAGAACAGCCACGAAGCCTCAGGGAAGTTTCAGTGCCTCAGTGAAGTGGGACTAGGTCTCTCTTGCTGTCAGAAAGGTCAGCCTTCTCAAATGGAGAGGCCCAGAGTTCAGGGAGTGGAAGCAAAGCCAGGCAGGCATGGAGTGCAGAGCCCCTCTCAGGCCTGGGGCTTCTTCCTCAGGATGGTTTCCATTCCTCCTGAGCTCAAGGGCAGGGCTGACAGAGGGCTATACACTGTGTGAAAGTTTCCTCTGAGACTGGCACATTCCTTCCTGTAGAAAAACTCTTTAACCATAAAAGGAAACAACTCAAAACACCTCAGTACCTCAAATAGGTTCAGGAAGTCCCTGAAACCTCTCAGATTCTCACAGCCCCTCTCTGCGAGAGTAAGCAAAAAACCTAAAAGTCCTTCTCAGACAAGACAAGCTGTAAAGAAGACTCTGACACCTAACCAGGTCCTGGAAGAAACAGAAACTAGCAGTGCTGCCTGGGTGATGTTTAAACACTCGCTCCATTTCAAACTGAGTTTGAAAGAACAGTCTAGCAGTCTGCAGGACCTTGCTCTCAGCCTAAGGACTGTCATCCACAGGATGTCTAGACCATGACCCTCAGGTCAGCCCCATCAGCTGTGGAGCTGGGACAGCAGTCTATGGAGGAGACTGATCTCAGGGCCGCTTGGCTCATCTCCCCTTATTGTGCAGCTTTTATTAAAATTGTAACCAGACCCTTTCTGCTGATGTAATCTGACTTCACTGCAGTGTGTTCAGAAAACAAAACAAGCAAATATGACAATGCCTTATGCAGGAGAAAATCCCCAGACTGAGACAGTTGCAGTTTGTGTCATCAGGAGCTCAAGTGCATCTTCTGCTTTGCAGCGGCTCTCAGACTGGCAGCGGCAGCTACTTGTTGCAACAAACATTGCTATAAATAACCTAAAATTGTTCATTTATCTTTTAAATTTAAATTTTGCTGGTGAGCATTCCCTAGTGGTCTCAAACTCCACAGCTCCTGGAAGAGGTTTAGACCAGTGTCACTTGAAAATGACATCTTCTGTCGAGCTGCCTGCAGGGTGTGCATATGATCCAGGTTCCCAGCACATGCAGGCTGTCTAAGAGGAATTTTGTCCACAGTGCTGTTCTCCTGGCGGATCTTACTGCCACACCTGCCCAGAGGAGATCTTTGGAGCCGTGAATGAAACACACACACACACACACACACACACACACACACACACACACACACACACACACGCTTATTTTTAAAATTCCTTCACCACCTCAAAGGCTGGGCACTCCTAAATCTTTCCCTGCTGCTCCAGGCCCTTTTGGGGAAGTGGGCCATGTCCATTTACCTGAAATCTTACATGACTGCTTGGCTTTAATTCCTGCTGCTCCTGCATCCCATCCTTCTACCCTGAGTCCTGACGAGTCTCCTGCTCCTCTCTGAATCCTCACACACGCTATTCTCAGTGTCCTGTCCTGTGTGCAGCCATTGGACACTGGCATCTTTATTGGTCAATCAAAAACCAACATGGAACAAGGACGTTTGGGCACATAGATTCCCGATTGAATGAAAGCATTAGAACCCATCTCCAACAGAGTTGTCACCCATGCTGGGGTGAGTCTCAGTGATATAGTTGTCTTTGAGTCACTTTTGCTTCTGTTAGTAACCCCCACCATCCTTTGTAAGCAATCCCAATACAACTCTGGTTCATCAGGATGGCCTTTGGTGGCATCTTTATTTGGTCTGTCACAGGATTCCAACCTGGACTGTGTCGCATCTCTCCAGGAAAAAAATTATCACACATTATGTGACACCAGATGGCTATGTGTTGCCTACTCCTCCTCTTATTTTTTTCAAGGTTTATTTATTACATGTAAGTACACTGTAAGTAAACTTTGGACACACCAGAAGAGGGCATCAGATCTCATTAAGGATGGTTGTGAGCCACCATATGGTTGCTGGGATTTGAACTCATGACCTTTGGAAGAATAGTCGGTGCTTTTAACCACTGAGCCATCTCTCCAGCTCACTTCCCCTCTTCCTCTTCCTCTTCCTCCTCTCTCTTGCCTGACAGAACTATCCATACAGCCTCCTGTCCTGGATCATCAGTTGTCACATAGCTGATAAGGTATTTCTCCACAAATGAAATAAGCCAATTCAAGCCAGATTTTACATACACACACACACACACACACACACACACACACACACACACACACACACACAGGTTTATTGGGAAGCTTCTCTCAGGCAGGGCAGTTCAAGGAAGGAGGCTAGGGAAGTCACTATGAGGAGGTGACACCCAGAGGGGAGGTGAAAGAGAAAGAGAAAGCACGCCCATGCAGAGAGATGAAAACGGGGAATAGAAAAAGAGCTGGAGAAACCAAAATGTCTACGTTATATGGGACAGAGCCTCTGGGGGAAGGACTGCCCAGCTTCTGGGCTGCAAAGTTTCGGGTTGGAAACTGTATGCCAGGCAGGGACTGAGGGAGGCTGGGAGGCCAGGTCTGCCTTGGGATGTAAAATATGCATCTCAGCCCCTTGTCCCAGGTTCTGAAACTCAGCATCCCAGCCTTTTGTTGATAGTAAGAGAATAAGGAGCAACATAATCTTCTGTGATGAAGCACTTCCTCCTGACACTGGGGTGTCATTATGGGGGAGGGTGGCTGGAATGTTGGCCGGGGCTAGGTAGAGCTGGTTGTTTCCTTACTGTCGGGCTTGTGGAACAGTCGGGGTTAAGAGTGGATAGGCTCAGCTGAAGCAGTCGGTGAGGCTGAGCAGAGCACCTGTGGGGAACTGCTTTGGAGCTTTCCTGGTGACAGGTTCTGAGGGAGCACCTGGGAGCAGGATGCTGAACAGATACATGCGTGTTTATATATACACACATACACACATACAGACATACACACATACATACATACACACATACATACATACACACATACATACATACACACATACATACATACACACATGCATACATACATACACACATACATGCATACATACACACATACATACACACATACATACACACACATACATGCATACACACATACATACATACACACATACGCACATAATACATACACACATATACATACATACACACATGCATACATACACACATGCATACACACATACATACATACACACAAATGCACATATATACATACATACACACATATACATACATACATACACACATACATACATACATACACATACATAAATACACACATACATACATGCACACATGTACACACACCACACATACATACATACACACATACATACACACATCACACATACATACACACATACATACATACACACATACACACACATCACACATACATATACACATACATACATACACACATACACACATACATACACACATACATACATACACACATGCATACATATAACATACATACACATACAGACATACATACATATATATATATATATATATATATAAAATCAGGCGTTTAGGAAAAAAAAACTTTTTTCTTGGGTATATATTTGAAACTTTTAGGCCCATGACCTTGGCAGGTTGGGGGGGTGTCAAGGAAAGTGGTTTGATCCCACCCTAAGGAATGGGCGGGTGGGGAGGGAAACAGGCTGTTGATTGACAGTACTTCTCTGGCGTCGATTTGACCTGTGGGAGGGGATTCAAGTGGATTCCTTGAAACTTATAAGAATCTTTTAAAATTTACAAAAAAAAGACTTTTATTTCCAACCTCAAATATGTTCCCTTTGAATAACTTGTCGTTCCTAAGTACCTCAAATCACGTTCTGGTCACCCTCCAAGATTTTTACATGCCCTAGACTCCAGAAAATGCATTTTCCAACCTCAGTCACCTTCTGTGGCCCTCAAACACCTTCCTAGGCCTCAAGCCCTTCCTTAGAACCTTGACATGCTAGGCCCTCTGCAGTCAAGACTGAGCCAGAAGGATGCTGAAATGCTTTATTAGGAGGAGCTGGTGCTGGGGCGGGTGAAGCAGAGGTCGGAGGGAAGTCCATCAGTGAAGGCGAGGAAAATGGTCTGGGGTTGGGGAGCTCCAAGGATGCCTCAGAACTGAGCTGGTGTTAGGATCAGCAAGTGCATCAGTGATGGGCTGCTGGGCTGCTTGCCAAAGAGAGTCAGGGGAGTGGCAGACGCTGCTCAGTGCTCTTCTGTCCTGAAGCATTTGTGCAGTTACTGCTGGACAGCCACAGGCATGACTGTGACTCTGTTTCCTTTCTTTCTTTTTCTTTTTCTTTTTCTTTTTTCTTTTCTTTCTTTCTTTCTTTTTTTTTGTTTTTTTTTGTTTTTTGTTTTTTTTTGGATTTAGTTTTTTTAAGACAGGGTTTCTCTCTGTAGCCCTGGCTGTCCTGGAACTCATTCTGTAGACCAGGCTGGCCTCAAACTCAGAATTGCCTCTGCCTCCCAAATGCTGGGATTGACTCTGTTTCTTATACCCATGACCTGGCATGTGTTTGCATACTCCTGGTCTTGGGAGAGGAGGGGATACAGCCAGGCACAGAGCAGAGTTCAGGGATTTCTTTTTCTACTTCTTTTTTTATTTTTGATTTATTTGTTTGTTTGTTTGTTTGTTTAATGTATGTGAGTACACTATAGCTGTCCTCAGAACAGGTCATGGGATCCCATTACAGATGGTCATGAGCCACCAAGTGGTTGCTGGGATTTGAACTCAGGACAAACAGTCAACACTCTTAAACACTGCGCCATCTCTGTAGCCGTCAAGGGATTGCTTCTTGTGTAGACCATTTTTGCGTGAGTGCATCAGCAAAGATCAAAGCACACGGATCCTCCAGCTACAGAATCCAGGACGATAGATTTTTTTCTCATGGTCCTCCCAGAGGGTCATGTACCTTATTTAGTACTAGGGAAGCAATAATCTGTAGAAAGTAAGAACAGGGCAGGGGTGAGAAAGAGCTCTTGGATAAGGACCCATCTCATATACAATTCAGTCCCTCCCAAAGCCAAGATTTGAAGTTGGGCTCTGGTGCCCTTATGAGGGGGCAGAGGGATTTAGGGGCAGCAGGAAGGTGTACATAACACAGAGCGGCACAGACCCACAAGGTTCCCAAAGGCATACAGGAACTTGCAAGGTGTGAGGGACTGTGGAGACACAGGTCACACCCATAGCACTATCAGGGAGACTCAGGAGAGAAAGAAGCTGGGTAAAGGGAGGCCATGGTCAGGGCCTTCTCTCACTCCTCTGCTCAGGTACAATGATGTATTCCAGTCTGAATCCCTTGCTCTTTGCAAATTTCTTGAATTCGTCCATGGCCTCCGGGTTTTCCTTAGGGTCTCTCCCTGTGGGGGGAGGGCCAGGTGAGCAGGGCAGCAGCAATGCAGAGCTCTGCAGGGAACCAGAGACAGTCAAGAGCAGGGACCAGCACTGCCAACCTGGAGCCGTGAGGACAAGGAGGAGGCGAAGGAGGAGGAGGAGGAGGAGGAGGAGGAGGAGGAGGAGGAGGAGGAGGAGGAGGAGGAGGAGGATCCTGTCAGGGGATATGGTGCTCTGGGGTGAGGACTCCCATACACTCAGTGACCCCCGACAACCCTCTGTGAACCTTAAAAGGCTTTCGGAGTCAGGTCAAAGTCACTCCTGCACCTTTAAGACCTCTGGATCTCAGAAGCAAGGGGCTGTCCCCTGACCTTGGGGGATCCTACCCACACATCGAGGCCTTCCTATTGGCTGGCACATGGCTGAGACCTCTAGAAATGCCATGTGCCAGCTCCAGAAGTGGGAACCCCCCCTTCTGAATGCCCAGACCTTCAAATGTCACATAAGGGAAGTCCTTTCCCAGCTGATGAACTTTCTACACTGGATCTCACATACTGCCTGGGTAGCACTTAGAAGCTTCTCAGTCCCCAGTGCCCATCATGGCTATTGCTATTTTGATAGCTACTGGAAAAAGAGACTGTGGACAGGACAGGTCCCTGTTTTTCCTTACCCACAAGTTTTGCCTTGCAATATGGCTTCCTGTGGCGCTGACCTACACAGAAGAAGATTAAGTGGTCCTCTACAGGAATCTTGTGAATATAGACGGTACTTTTGCCCTTCACTGAAGGTGAACAGAAAAATAGCACTTAGCATTTCATTTCTTGAAGAACCTTTGGAAGTTTTTCAAAGAAATATTCAGGAACACTTGTGGTTAATCACACAGCACACCCAGCCTGTCCAGCTGCAGTCCTTCGGTGATCTCTGTAACTAGACAGAAGCCATCTTACAGGATACTGCCAGGCCCTGCCAGGATCCCAAAAGAAGGAAAGGGCTGAGTTTCCCACCAGGCCTAAGCACCTCTCTTGCCTGTTTTCTTGTTCTTAGCCACGATTCCTCATGGGTCAAGGGCTAACCAGGTGAGTCGTGGCTTGGTGGTGGTGTACCAGTCAGTACCTGAATCATAATAACCCATGACCTCTAATGTCTCATACATGGAATATTAGTCAAATGCCAAACTGGGAGCTGAACAAGGTAGGACGTGCCCCTGAGGGGATGCTGGTCTGAAGGACACTCACAGGCAGTGTACTTGAGAGGCTCATTAGTTTTCTCCAAGAGAATTACTCCGCTTTTACAAATCCCAGGAACCCTGCAAAACAGAAGAGGCACATAGCTCACCTGGTGTTTCAGCCCTGACCTGGGAACTCTAAAAATTTTTATCAGCCCTGCTCAAGATTTAGAATATCACATGGTACCACGCCCACTCAAAGGCAGGGGAATTCAGTCACCCATAACAAAATAAAAATGGAAATGACCAGAAAGACAGCAGTAGAGATGCAGAGGGGACACTCACCAGTACGTTATCCGGACTAGCAAGGACCCTCCTTTCAGGACCTTCACGGCCATAGGGAAAGTTCTCTTTGGTATGTTCCCAACTGTAAGGTTTCTGTCAGCTACTGTGGCCTTTGTGTACCAGGTCCCAGAGAACTGCAGAAGACAGAGCACGCCGGGCGGTGGTGGCGCACACCTTTAGTCCCAGTACTTGGGAGGCAGAGGCAGGCAGATTTCTGAGTTCGAGGCCAGCCTGGTCTATAGAGTGAGTTCCAGGACAGCCAGGGCTACACAGAGAAACCCTGTCTCAAAAAAACAAAAAATACCCAAAAAAGCAAGAAGAAGAAGAAGAAGAAGAAGAAGAAGAAGAAGAAGAAGAAGAAGAAGAAGAAGAAGAAGAAGAAGAAGACAGAACCTGAGATACAGCTCAGTGTGTTTTCTACTTTTTGCAGGTTCTACTGCCTGAGCCTACAGTCTGAACAGACATTCCAGAGCCTAGGCTGCAGCTCTGAAGAGGGCTGACACCACACATTCCCACACACGCCCACTGTAGAGAGAGTCCAATCTTGGGCGATATGGCCTAGTGAGGACACAGGATCTTTTATTTCTAAGTCTATGCATTTGGAGATCAGAAAGTCAGCACTGAAGAAGTCCTATGTCCTAAAAATCACATGCTATGAAAACTTTGGGTATCCCATGTTACCCAAGCAAAGACCGTGACCTGACCGACTCTCCAACTCCAGTCCTGTGCTAGTGGAAAGGCTCTGCTAGTTACACAGTAGTGTCCTGATCATGACCTTTCCAGGGTTAGACTTCAGTCTTCAAGGACACCACTTGGACCACTAGACCACCACCAACCAGGGCCAGGCCATCTCCTACTGCAACCCACTGTCCCTCCCATCCTCACATCCTCCTGGTCATCTGATAGAGCATCCTGAGCCTTCAGGACAGCCACCAGCCCCAGCAGCAGGACGGTAAGGAGCAGGCTCTTCATCTCCAGTCACTGGGCTCCCACACAAGGCAGGTCACCTGGGCAGTGTGTGCTCTGGCTCCTCACAGGTGCCCTTTATGTCCCCCATGGTCAGGGACCTGTGCCCACTTGGCACTAACCACGTCCCTCCTGTCCCTCTCTCATGGCCAAACACACATCCATCATGGAGCTGAAGGTGTTGTTGTTGGGATCTGATGAATATCAAATCGGTGTCACCAGCAGATGAAGAAAGACACACAATGCCCCAGAAGGTCTGTGTCACCCGAGTGTTGTGCTCACAAAGGACCCTGGTGGATAAGCAACTCACGTGCAGGGAAGGAGAACCAGACTTCCCTTCACACCCCTGCCCTGCTCCAGCCCATGGCTGCCCTGAGCTATGCTCCATGGGACATGGCTTCTGACCTCCTGCTGCTGAGAACCAGGCTGAGCTTCACAACCAGAGACCATCTGCTGGGACCCAGATGACTTGGCCCCTGCCTGGGGACTCACTTCATTGTCCCTTCCCTGCATGGATAACTCACTTCAATTTGCATGAAAGGGTGGACATAAATTCTTGAGCAGAGTCAGTTTCGACACCATCAGGGTAGACCCCATGCCACTAGGGAACACCAGGACCCCTGACCCTCTCCATCCTGCACTGAGGCCAGCCGTGCTCTCTACAGAGCACTTCTTACTCTCAGATGTCTTGGTCCCTTTTCACTGACCGGCCATTGCTCATCTACTGAACCACCAGTTAGGGTGCAGTTTCCATACATCTCAACTGTAAGTTGGCTGCATGAAGAATTCCAGCCACACATTAGGGTCATGAGTATGTGTCCCCTAAAGGAATCAGTGAAAGGGCTCACGTCTGTGACTCAAGGGGGTTCATGTCCAACAAGGGGACTTGACCTTCTGCTGCTGGGTCATCTGAGGGCCCTCTGAGAGGACACGTGCAGAGACAGGGCTGCCCTGATGCAACTGAGGTCCATGTGTGTTTCCTTGTTGGCATTTTGTGTCATAGGTGGATGCAGAGCCAGGCTCCATCACTCCTGCGCTCCTGTTGAACTTGACCTCCCCTGGGTTCCCAGCCTCCCAGCAGGTTCACCTCCTCGTTACTCTTGAGAACCCACCTGGTCCACACATGGGCACATTGCATGCTTTGTGATCAGGTAGCCACACAATGCACCAATGTGTGCAGAGTTCACTACGGCTGCACTCTTTCTCTATGGCCCTCAGCCCAGCCAGGTACTCAGCAGGAATTTGATTTTCACTCCTGAACATGCAATTCCTGGGCCCAGCCACCTTTCCTGAGACCCCACTGACCTACATCCTGGAAACAAGTTTGGTCCCACAGTAGCACCTTTGTGCCTCTCTGGACTAAGATTAAGAAGTTCTAGAATCTGTAAACAATATTAATGAACTCTCTATGACAGGCTCTGGGTTGTGCCACCTAAGGTCCTACCATGCACCAGTCCTTTCCCCAGCAACCCCCCCCCCCCCCGCCATGGAAGGTACTGCTGAGCAGGGAGCAGCTACCACCTGGTGGGAGAGGAAGGCTGAGCTCTTAGGACCAGAGCAAGCATTTCCATGTCCACGGAGCATCCTCGGGGCTCCTGGCATGTTTTCCTCCTCGTGTATGCCCCACTCACTTATCTAAGTCACTTAGCACTTAGGCACATGTGTTGGCATTCTTGAGACAGGAGGGGATCAGCACTCCCGTGCTTGGGAAAGCCTGGACTCCAACAGTGCTCTGAGTGCCAGTGAAGCCCTGTGGGCTCCTCTCCTGGCTGTGGTCCAGTGTCTGAATATTCCCAGTTCTCCCACTGTTCGCAGGCAGCAGTCGGGTTAAAATGACAGCGAACACTAATTGCAATGTGTAAACTGCAGGAATTTCCTTTTCTGTAGATACATGAGCAAACATCTACCCCGTTCAGATGGGCCCCAACCGAAAACCAAAGTATGACTCCACCAATTTCCACCTTAGCGAACCTGAGTTTGTCGGTCTCATTCTCAGCCTGGATGAGCCCGGAGCAGACTTTACCACATAAAGGTCTCACCCACCATGGGTGATGGCCTCTTCATCCCTTCTTCAGTGAAGCCTTTCACAGTCCGGTCATTCCCACAAGTCCTGAGGCCAGGAGGTCACTGCGGATCAGGAGAGAATTCCTAATGGGCTGGAAGCTCAGGAGAAAATGACTAGAGTCTCAGAGGAGGAACTCTGAGAGTCTCCCAGCACCTCCTCCTAAGGCCGAGTGAGATCTGAGTGATAACAGCCCACAGGTAGGTCTGCACAGTCTCTTGTAAGTAGCTACAGTTGCCCTGATGAAGAGAATGCTCACTAAGGTAAGAGAAGAGCAGCATTATGGAGGATGGTGCCCAACTCTATGTAGGACTGGTGCCACCGATGGTGGACAGGATCTGGAACTTGAAGTTATATTCTCCCGAGGATCGGTGCTCTCTGGAAACAGTAGTACAGATACCAGGGCTACCCTGGGAGATGGTAAGTTAAGACACAGAAGCTTTCCATTCCCAGTGCTGCTTGGCCTGAATCCTTTCTCTGGGCATGCATTACACTGTGGTGGCAAGTGCTGCCCTCTGCTGGTCACCTCCCGCTCCCGCCTTGCCTCTGGTTCCCAGTGAGGTCCCAATGTCTTGGTGCTGCTCTCTTGTAGGCGACCCCTGGGCTGCCAGTGTCTGGGCTTACACAGCATTTCCATGGAATGAAGCCTTGATGGTTCCTGCTACAGCCCCGAGCTGGCCTGAGCTGAGACACATCTAGGAAGCAGGAGACAAATGAGTGTCCATGAAGACCACCAACCACCTGACAAGCAGGTTACAACTTGCTCCATGCCTGTCAGGCCAACCATTTCAGAGACTGAGTCTCCCACAGCTTGAAGCCCAGTTGTGGTATACAGACTCACATCCTAAAGCGCCTGTGCCAAGGTAGGCTGTGGCTCAAGGTACTGATGGACAAAGCTCTGAGTCCCCTCAGCTGTGTAGATACTTCCTGACACATGTGACACCCAGTCAATGCCTCTGTCTCCTTTTGTGCTTCTCTGGCACAGTCTTGAAGAGCAGCTGTGAGGTTATTGAACACTGTCATGTGTGGATGTCAAGTGTCGCCCTGTTTTGGGAAGCTCTGCAGAATGAGGCCTGGTCTGGAAGAACTTACTCACTGAGTTTGTCTCCTTCAACTGCATCATATTCTGGCCCCTTGTCCCATCTCTCTGCTTCCTTGATACCATGAGATGTCCAGATCCTCTGAACCTTCTGTGCTGTGATGCTCTGACTCACCCCGGGTCCACAGCCTTGAGACCAATTGATCATGGGCAGAACTTCTGAAACAGGGCACCAAAATAATCCTTCCTCCCTTCACATTGTACTCTGGTGTGTTTAACCCAGTGATGGAATCCTGGCTAACACACCCTCAGTCTGCAGGGATGGAAACTGATAGGATAATGGGTCTGGCCTTTTCCTTCCCCCTTGAGATAACATGGAGTGTCCCAGCCTGGCTCTCAGGGAGAGCCAAATCCCAGTTGCTCACAATGCTATCTGCTTCATTAAAATACATTTGTGAAATGTAATTTCGTTTCTGACATAAGTACAGAAGCAGTCTCCATCTCTCCATCCATGGCACTGGGTCAAGTGCCAACCACAGTCAGGTCAGCAACCAGACCTTGACTAGAGCCTGGTGTTTGTTCCTCTCCAAGTCAGGATTACAGGCCTAGATTTCCTGTTGGTCTCAAAGCAATGAGAGGAAAACAAAGAAAGGATTGTTATGACCTGGGTGGCAAGGCAGTTCTGAGATCTGCCAGCAAGCAACAACCCTTTAATAGGAAGTTATATACATGCTTAAAAGTTTTGTAACTTACTCTGCCAAATGATTCTTGTTGGTATCCACAATTGTTTCGCTGGATATGGTTTCTAAGAGATGTGTCATGTTTGGTTTAATGTATAAAATCCCCTGCTTGAGAGCTGCAAAATATACTCAGATTCAAACTGCCTCTGTGTTTGTTTCTGTTTGTCACCACCGAATCCTTACCCACCTGGACTTCGAGAACCCTCATCCCAGGGACCCCCATTCCCAGCTGGGGTGGTCTGTGACATTTCTGGTATTATAGTCTACAAAGACAAAATTGGTCTTTTTGTTGTTTTTGAGACAGATTCTTCCTATGTGTCTTTGGCTGGGAGCTCCCTATGCAGACCAGGATGGCCTGAAACTCACAAACAACCCCCTGCTTCTGTTTTCAAAGTGGAGGATTAAAGGCATATGTTTAACTTTTGTTGTTGCTTGTTTTTAAGATAGACTCTTACTATGTAGCTCTAGCTGTTCTACTATGTAGATCAGGCTCCCCTTAAACTCACAGAAATCAGCCTACCTTTGCTTAAGTGCAACACCATGCCACGCATACATGATATTATTTTTTAGTTTCAGGAGGAGGGGTGACTTTTTTATGGAATAAAATTATGTATCCTTTACAGGGCAGACATGAAATATGTGTGTGTTGGGGGGGTGGGGGGTGGGGGTGTACACATATATATGTATATGTATATATTATATATTATATATTATATATGTATATGTATACATCTGTTGATTTTTGAATTTTTATTTTTATTATTTGCAACTTTTAAATATAATTTGATTATATTCGTACCTCCCCAATTTTCTCCAGGTTCCCTCCCACCAAACTTTAAGTTCTTTCCCCTAAAGCAAAAACCCAACAGAACAACAAAATCAAGAAAACAAAATAAAAGCATACTCAAAAATAAAATAAAGTAAAATAAAAAAGCAAACTGTAGCCAAATAAAAGCACACACAAAATACTGGCGTGTATTCTTTGTTAGTCCTGGTGTAGTTGTTATGTCTAGTGTCAGTTGGAGAAAATTGATTTCCTTCTCCAAGCAGTTATAAGTGGCAGTTCAGTTTTTAACCTTTACCCCGTGGCTACGTTTTCATTCATTCATTTAAAAAATATATAACAAAATAAAATATAATAGGAAAACAAAACCATCACACTGAAATTGGACAAGAAAACCCAAGAGAAGTAAAAGAGCCCAAGAGAGGGCACAAGAATAAGAGACCCAGTCACATGACACTGGGGAATCCTATAGAAACCTAAACAGGAAACCATAATATACACGCAGAGGACCTGGTGCAGACCTGGGCAGGCCTGGGCATGCGCTCCAGTCCCTGTGAGTTCGTATGCGCTTTGCTCACGTTCTGTTAGAGGCCTGGGTTTTCTTAGTGCTGGTTCTTACCACTCCGCTGCCTCCTCT
This sequence comes from Apodemus sylvaticus, assembly GCF_947179515.1. NCBI lineage: Eukaryota > Metazoa > Chordata > Mammalia > Rodentia > Muridae > Apodemus > Apodemus sylvaticus. Next base: position 4,630,072 of record NC_067476.1, read on the forward strand.
TCCTTGGGGTTTCCTGAGTTCGAGGAGAGAGATTTAATGGAGCCATCCCATTCAGGGCTGATTTTTCTAAGGTCTCTGGCTCTCTGTATGATGTCTGGCTGCGGGTTTCCATCTGGTGCCATCTGTATAATAGTAACATAGGAGAAGGCATCTCTGATGAGGGCTGAGCAAGGCACTTGTCTGTGAGTAGTGCAAAATGTCATTAAGAGTCATCTTATCACTATAGTTTTATCCTTTCTTTCGGACCAGTATGATCTGGTTTTACCCTAGGTCCCTGGGCTATGTAGGCTCAGGTCCTTGGTCACGCACGAGGTTTTGGGTCTCGGTTCCATCTTAGGCAGTGGCTTTAAAATCAGTCATTGGTTGGTTGCGTCCACAGCTTTGTGCCGTTATTGCCCTAGCATGGTTTGCAACATATCACTGTAGATAACGGATTTGCAGCTGGTTTGGTGTTTACCTGACTCTTTGGGTAGCATGCAGAGTGCCTTCCTGTTAAGGAGGATGCTGGAAAGTTGAGGTGAAGGCTCTGGCCCCACATCTCCCTCTTCAATGAGTTATGCAGGTGTTGTCTTCAAAATGGGGACTTGCTGTCAGTTTGTGGAGACCAACCCATAGTCTTGACAACAGCTTCGGCTGTTTGGGGATTCCCATGGGACCTTTTGGCCAACAACTCAATTAGATGCAACCCAATAGTACTACTCTAAGCTTTGCTTGGTGAAAGAGATGGCCATTTGAGACTGTCTCCCCCATTATCTACTGGTTTTATTTTAATTTCCGTCATACATGTATACATTTTAGGAAGTTTCCATATGACCCCTCAGATGCCCCTCAATGTTAGTTGTCTCTCCCTGCAGTCCCTCCCACAACCTTCTCTCCATCACTCCCACCTGTTCTCCCACTGCAGTCCCCAGTACATAACTGTCTTTCTATTTCCCTCTCCTAACAAGATCTTTTTGTTCCCTATAGTCCCTTACTCTATACCTACCCCTGTGGCTCTGTGGATTATTCCTTAGTTATCGATGATGTCACTGCTAATATCCACATACAGCAAATACAAACCACGTTTGGTTTTCTGAGTCTGGGATACCTCACTAAGGATGATTGTTCCAGTTCTTTCCATTTAGTCAAATTTCATGATGTCATTTTAAAATACATAATATTTCTATTGATCATTTTGGAAACATCACATCATGAACCCTGATCACAATTCCCTCACCCTGTGACCTCCCCACCCAGAAGAAGAAGAAGAAGAAGAAGAAGAAGAAGAAGAAGAAGAAGAAGAAGAAGAAGAAGAAGAGGAGGAAGAGGAGGAAGAGGAGGAGGAAGAAGAGGAGGAGGAAGAGGAGGAGGAAGAGGAGGAGGAAGAGGAGGAGGAAGAGGAGGAGGAAGAGGAGGAGGAGGAAGAGGAGGAGGAGGAAGAGGAGGAGGAGGAGGAAGAGGAGGAGGAAGAGGAGGAGGATCCTGACTAATACAAGTAGGCACTTCTTGTTATCCATAGTAGTGTCAGGTTATAGGATGAATTCCCAAGTAGGACAGTCTCTGGGTGGCCTTTCCTTCAGTCTCTGCCCCACACTTTGTTTCCATAACTGCTCCTATGAGTATTTTTTCCCTTTATCAGAGGAACCAAATCCCCACTTTGGTCTTCCTTCTTCTTGAGCTTCCTGTGGTCTGTGAATTGTAACTTGCTTATTTTGAGTTTGGGGCTAATATCCACTTATCAGTGAGTGCATACCATGTGTGCTCTTTTGTGATTGGGTTGCCTCACTCAGGATGACACTTTCTAGTTCCATCCATTTGCCTAAGAATTTCATGAATTCATTGCTTTTAATAACTGAATTAAAAGTACTCCATTGTGTATATATACCACAATTTCTGTAACCATTCCTCTGTTGAAGGACATCTGGGTTCTTTCCAGCTTCTGGCTATTATAAATAAGGCTGCTATGAACATAGTGGAGTATGTGTCCTTATTACATGTTGGAGCATCTTCTGGGTATATGTCCAGGAGTGGTGTAGCTAGGTCCTCAAGTAGTACTACATCTAATTTTCTGAGGAATCACCAAACTGATTTCCAGAGTGGTTTTACCAGCTTGTAATCCCACCAGCAATGGGAAGTGTTCCTCTTTCTCCACATCTTCTCCAGAATCTGCTGTCCCCTAAGTTTTTCACCTTAGTCATTCTGACTGGTGTGAGGTGGAATCTCAGGGTTGTTTTGATGTACGTTTCCCTGATAACTAAGAATGCTGAACATTTTCTTTAGGTGCTTCAGAGCCATTCGAGTTTCCTCAGTTGAGAATTCCCTGTTTAGCTCTGTACTCCATTTTTTAATAGGGTGATTTGACTCTCTGGAGTCTAACTTCTTGAGTTCTTTGTAGACATTGGATATTAGCCCTCTATTGGAGGGCTAATAAGTAAGATTGGTAAAGATCTTTTCCCAATCTGTTGGTTGCCATTTTGTCCTATTGACAATGTCCTTTGCCTTACAAAAGTTTTGCAGTTTTATGAGGTCCCATTTGTCGATTGTTATTCTTAGAGCATAAGCTATTGGTGTTCTATTCAGGAAATTTCCCCCTGTGCCCACGTGTTTAAGGTTCTTCCCCACTTTCTCCTCTGTAAGCTTCAGTGTGTCTGGTTTCATGTGGAGGTCCTTGATCCTCTTGGACTTGAGCTTTGTACAAAGAGATAAGAATGGGACAATTTAGCCAGGAGGTGGTGTAATCCCAGCACTTGGGAGGCAGAGGCAGGCAAATTTCTGAGTTCAAGGCCAGCCTGGTCTACAGAGTGAGTTTTAGGACAGCCAGGGCTACACAGAGAAACCCTGTCTCAAAAAAACCAAAAAAAAAGAAGAAGAAGAAGAAGAAGAAGAAGAAGAAGAAGAAGAAGAAGAAGAAGAAGAAGAAAGAAAGAAAGAAAGAAAGAAAGAAAGAAAGAAAGAAAGAAAGAAAGAAAGAAAGAAAGAAAGAAAGAAAGAAAGAATGGGTCAATTTGCATTTTCTACATGCTGACCTCCAGTTGATCCAGCACCATTTGTTAAAAATGCTATCTTTTTCCACTGGATGTTTCTAGCTCCTTTGTCAAATGTCAACTGATTGTAGGTGTGTGGACTCTATCAGATCACCATGGCCTAAGGCTGGTCTTAAGTTCAAACAAAAACAATTGAAAACACACATACACATGGACATTGAACAATGTTCTACTCAATGATAGCTTGGTCAAGGAAGAAATAAAGAAAGAAATTAAAGACATTTCAAAATTTAATAAAAATGAGGACACATCATACTAAAACTTATGGGACACAACGAAAGCAGTGCTAAGAGGAAAACTCATAGCTCTAAGTGACTCCAAAAAGAAAATGGAGAGAGCTTATACTAGCAGCTTGACAACACACCTGAAAGCTCTAGAACAAAAAGAAGCAAATACACCCAAGAGGAGTAAAAGACAGTAAATAATCAAACTCTGGCAGAAATCAACCAAATAAAAACAAAAAGAACTATACAAAGAATCAACAAAACAAGAAGCTGGTTCTTTGAGAAAATCAACAAGATAGATCAACCCTTAGCCAGACTAACCAGAGGGCACAGAGGTACTACCCAAATTAATAAAATCAGAAATGAAAAGGGAGACATAGCAGAAACTATGGAAATTCAAAAAATCATCAGATCCTACTACAAGACCTTATACTCAACAAAATTTGAAAATCTGGACAAAATGGACAATTTTCTAGCCACATACCAAGTACCAATGTTAAAACAGGATCAGATAAACTATCTGAATAGCCCCACAAGTCCTGAGGAAATAGAAGCAGTTTTTAATAGTCTCCCCCTATTCCCCCAAAAAAGCCCAGGACCAGATGAGTTTAGTGGGGAATCTATCAGATCTTCGAAGAAGAGCTAATTCCGATACCCTTCAAACTATTCCACAAAATAGAAACCCAAGGAACACTACTCAATTCATTCTATGAAGTCACAATAATACTTATACCTAAACCAAACAAAGACCAAACAAGGAAAGAGAACTTCAGACCAATTTCCCTTATGAACATTGATGCAAAATTACTCAACAAAATTCTGACTAACCAAATCCAAGAATGTATCAAAACAAATCATTCACCATGATCAGGTAGGCTTCGTCCCAGGGATGCAGGGATGCTTCAATATATGGAAATCTATCAATGTAATCCACTACATAAACAAACTCTCAGAAAAAAAACCACATGATCATTTATTAGATGCTGAAAAAGCTTTTGACAAAATTCAGCATCCCTTCATGATAAAAGTCTTGGAGAGATCTGGAATTTGAGGTCTATACCTAAACACAGTGAAAGCAATATACTACAAACTGGTAGCCAACATCAAACTAAATGGAGAGAAACTTGAAGCAATCCCACTAAAATTGCGGACCAGACAAGGCTACCCACTCTCTCCCTGTCTATTCAATATAGTACTTGAAGTCCCAGCCAGAGCAATCAGACAACCAAAGGAGGTCAAAGATACACAAATTGGAAAGGAAGAAGTCAAAATATCACTATTTGCAGATGATATTATTATTGATTATTAGTTAATAATTTATAATAATAAAATTAATAATTTAATGATTTATAATTTATAATAATTTATATATTATTATTGATATTATTATTGATTGTTGATCTTAGTGTGTGATATGGATGTTCTGTTCAGGAAGTTATCTCCTAGGCTATTCCCAACTTTCTCTTCTCTCAGGTTCAATGTATCTGTTTTTATGATGAGGTCTTTATTGATCGACTTGGACTTGAATTTTGTGTAGGATGATAGATATGGATCCATTAGAATTCTTCTACATGCAGACATCCAAATAGATCAGCACCATTTGTTGAAGATGCTTTTCCCCCTCTCCAGGGTGTATTTCTAGTCTATTATCAAAAATCAGGTATTCATAGTTATGTGGATTGAAATGTGGGTTTTCAATTTGATTCCACTGATAAACCTGCCTGTTTTTATACCAATAGCACACTGTTTTTATTACTATTGCTCTGTGGTACAGCTGGAAACCAGGGATGGTAATTCCTCCATAAATTCTTTTACTATTCATGATTGTCTTAACCATCCTGAGATGTGTGTTTCTATATGAAGCTGAAAATTGCCCTTTCAAGTTCTGTGAAGAATTGTGCTGGAATTTTAATGGAGATTGTGTTGAATCTGTAGATTGATTTTGATAGGATGGCCATTTTTAGTATGTTAATCCTACCAATCCATGAGCATGGGAGGTCTTTCTCTTCAAGTTCTTTCTTTGAAGAATTAAATTTAATTCTCCAAATTTTTTTCAAGACAGAGTTTCTTCCTCTATGCAGCTCTGGCTGTCCTAGAACTTGCTCTGTAGACCAGGCTGGTCTCAAGCTCACTGAGATCTGTCTGCCTCTGCCTCTGCCTCCGCCTCCGCCTCCGCCTCCGCCTCTCTGCCTCTGCCTCTGCCTCTGCCTCTGCCTCTGCCTCTGCCTCTGCCTCTGCCTCTGCCTCTGCCTCTGCCTCTGCCTCTGCCTCTGCCTCTGCCTCCGCCTCTGCCTCCGCCTCCTATAGGCACCATCATCTCCTGACATGGTTGGGAGGCTTTTAATGACTGCTTCTATATCACTAGGGATTATAGGTCTGTTTAAATTGCTAATCTGATATTGATTTAATTTTGGTAAGTGGTCTATATCTAGAAAATTAATCAATTTCTTTTAAGTTTTCCAATTGAATGAAGTGAAGATTTTAAAGTATGTCCTGATGATTCTCTGGATTCCTCCAGTATCTGATGTTTGTTCCCCCTTTTGTTTCCGACTTTATTAATTTGAATTTATTTTTCTCTGCCTTTTAGTTGATTTGGTTAAGAGTTTGTCAATCCTATTTATTTTCTCAACACACCAATTATTAGTTTCATTCATTCTTTTTTATTTTGTTTGTTTCTATTTTATTGATTTCAGCTCTATGTTTGATTATAGCCTACCATTTATTCCTTTTGGGTGTGATTTCTTTTTGATATGGAGCACTGTGTCTGTCTGGGTATATGCACATGAATGTGGGAGAAAATTGTGTTGGGTGCCCTGAAGTTGCGGTTAAAAACAGCTGTGAGCCACAAGACATGGGTGCTAGGAACTGACCTCAGGTCATCTAGAAGATCAGTTCAGGCTCTTAATTACCTAGTTACTTCTTCAGACCCCTGCATGGTCTTCTGCATTCCACACACGGTGACACTGGTTTGTTCAGATTTTGTGTGTACACTCACAATGGGAATGATCCTGTAGCACTCTAATACCACTGACTTCCTTCTCAGACTTTGCATTAAAGTTATTCTAGCTCAACAAGTCCTTGCAAGTTATGAACTTACTTTTAACTTTGCAAAGGTTATTGAAATTGTTCTCTTAATTGAATTTACCAGTGATGTACTTATCTATCAGCACAGAGAATCAAGATGAAGATTTTCAATAGTTAGTGGGTCTTAGTCAGGATTTCTATTCCTGCATGAAACATCATGACCAAGAAGCCAGTTGGGGAGGAAAGGGTTTGTTTTGTTTTTTGTTTGTTTGTTTGGTTGGTTTGGTTTTTTTTTTTTTTTTCCGAGACAGGGTTTCTCTGTTTAGCCCTGGCTGTCCTGGAACTCACTCTGTAGACCAGGCTGGCCTCGAACTCAGAAATCTGCCTGCCTCTGCCTCCCAAGTGCTGGGATTACAGGCGTGCGCCACCTCCACCCGGTGAGGAAAGGGTTTATTCAGCTTACATTTACACACTGCTATTCATCCCCAAAGGAAGTCAGGACTGGAACTCAAGAAGATCAGGAAGCAGGAGCTGATGCAGAGGCCATGAAGAGATGTTTCTGATTGGCTTGCTTACCCTGCCTTGCTCAGTTTACTTTCTTTCTTTCTTTCTTTCTTTCTTTCTTTCTTTCTTTCTTTCTTTCTTTCTTTCTTTCTTTCTTTCTTTCTTTCTTTCTTTCTTTCTTTCTTTCTTCTTTCTTTCTTCCTTCCTTCCTTCCTTCCTTCCTTCCTTTCTTTCTTTCTTTCTTTCTTTCTTTCTTTCTTTCTTTCTTTCTTTCTTTCTTTCTTTCTTTCTTTCTTTCTTTCTTTCTAGCTGTGCTGTGTGCTGCCATTATGCAACTCTGAGACATTACTAAACATACTAGACCAAAACAAAAGAGACTCGGGTAGACATGAGAACAGTCAGTTCCTTGTGTGACTTCCATTTCAGTAACCCTAATAATCAGACTATCCCAATGCAAGGAAAGTATTACATCATTTCAAATTTCACACTGGAAGACAGTTGGCTCAAGCACATTATGCCCATGGTTCACATCTTCATGTATGCACACATTTTCCTGTTTCCATGAGTATAAGACAGTGAAGCAGCATGCTGAGCGGAGACCTGACACCCACAAGGAGATGCTTTCACAGGCTGCAACGTGTCAGGGGGAAGCACGCCGATCAATAACTCAGGGGCCGACAGTGTCCACTTGACTCCAGTGTGCACGGGGCTGGTTGCAGGCAGCACTGTTAGGAAGCCTCCTCCAAGTCCACACACATCCTCCTGGCACTCCTGTACCATTTTCTCCTCCAGCTGCGTTCCGTTGCCTGCGAGGGTGCCCGGAGAGGATAGATGTTCTGTTTGACCTCTTTGATGTCCTGAACCTTCTGCAGCTCTTTGGTTTCCTGCAACCAAATTCGTGTCAGGGTTGTTGTGATTTGCATTTCCCTGATGACTAAGGATGTTGAACATTTCTTTAGGTGCTTCTCAGTCATTTGATATTCCTCAGGTGAAAATTTTTTGTTTAGCTCTGTATCCCATTTTTAATAGGGCTATTTGGTTCTCTGAAGTCTAACTTCTTGAGTTCTTTGTATATATTGGATATTAGCCCTCTGTCAGATGTAGGGCTGGTAAAGATTTCTCCCAATCTGTATGTAGGTTGCCGTTTTGTCCTATTGACGGTGTCCTTTGCCTTATAGAAACTTTGTAATTTTATGAGGTCTCATTTGTCAGTTCTTGATCTTAGAGAATAAGCTATTGGTGTTCTATTCAGGAAATTTTCCCCTGTGTCCATGTGTTCAAGGTTCTTCCCCAGTTTCTTTTCTATTAGTTTCAGTGTGTCTGGTTTTATGTGGAGGCCCTTGATCTACTTGGATTTAAGCTTAGTACAGGAGATAAGAATGGATGATTTGCATTCTTCTGCATGTTAGCCGGACAGCACCACTTGTTGAAAAGGCTATCTGTTTTCCACTGGATGGTTTTATTTAGCTCCTTTGTCAAAGATCAAGTGACCATAGGTGTGTGGGTTCACTTCTGGATCTTCAGTTCTATTCCATTGATCTACCTGCTGTCACTGTGCCAATACCATGCAATTTTTAACACTATTGCTCTGAGATACTGATTCCCCCAGAAGTTCTTCTACTGTTAAGAATAAATTTAGCTATCCTAGGTTTTTTTGTTATTTCAGATGAATTTGAGAATTTCTCTTTCTAACTCTATGAAGAATTGAGTTGGCATTTTGATGGGGATTGCATTGAATCTGTAGATTGCTTTTGACAAGATGGCCATTTTTACTATATTAATCCTGCCAATCCATGAGCCTGGGAGATCTTTCCATCTTCTGAGGTCTTCAATTTCTTTCTTCAGAGACTTGAAATTCACACCAAGGTATTTTATATTATTTGTGACTATTGTGAAGGGTGTTGTTTCCCTAATTTCTTTCTCAGCCTGTTTATCCTTTGAGTATAGGAAGGCTACTGATTTTTTTGAGTTAATTTTAGCCACTTTGCTGAAGTTGTTCTTCAGCAAAGAGTTCTCTGGTGGATGTTTTTTGGGTCACTTAAGTATACTATCATCTGCAAATAGTGATAATCTGACTTCTTCCTTTCCAATTTGTATCCCTTTGACCTCCTTTTGCTGTCTAATTGCTCTAGCTAGAACTTCAAATAATATATTGAATAAATATGGAGAGAGAAGGCAGCTAAATGGGGTTGTAGCAAGGCTGAGACACATAACACAGACAGCAATAGAAAATATGTGTTGCTTCAGAATGACACTCAGTAAGGAGTGAGGACAGAATGGCAAAAATAGACAATTGCAGCTTGACAGTCTCCCAAACCTGACTGAGCTGGCAAAGGATGAACGAGGGTTGAAGGTTCATAGGCTATTGGTGACCAAGGAGCTATAAAAATTCCTGTCACTTAAGTAATCGGCCAGCATTTGGACATGACTCAGTGGTGAGGCCAGGTTCAAAGGGGACAACCCTTCTCTACAATGGTTTTTGATAAGGTCATTGGCTCATACCAAGAAATCGTAGGGGCTGCAGTGTCTGAAGATGGGCTGCCCCTTTCCACAGGGCTCAGGCATCCTCTACCTGTGAAATGTATCAGGAATGTGGAGGACAGCTGGTTTTCGCTGGAGACCTGTGATGCAAAGAGAAATCCACAAACTTATCATCCCAGGAGATCCTGCACCATCAACATCAACCACATCCACGTCAGAACATGCACACTTCAGGAAGCTGCCTGAACAGCTGCCTACTGCAGGGAGCGTAAGAGCAGGAGGACGAATGTGCAGAGGACAGGGAGAGCAGAGGGAGCTGAGAAGTTTGAAGTCCAGTGGCACAGCTCAGCCAAAGCCCTGACCAGAGGTGGTAACCTGGAAACCATCCTGAGGAAGAAGCCCCAGGCCTGAGAGGGACTCTGCACTCCATGCCTGCCTGGCTTTGCATCCACTCCCTGAACTCTGGGCCTCTCCATTTGAGAAGTCTGACCTTTCTGACAGCAAGAGAGACCTAGTCCCACTTCACTGAGGCACTGAAACTTCCCTGAGGCTTCGTGGCTGTTCTGTATGTCAGGGAGAGTAAGGCCACTCGATGCAACTCTGCTGGGGCTTGCTCTGTGGTCCTGCGTCCTGGGATCTCGGTGCTGGGACTATGGTGTGAGGATGATTGAAGCTCCCTGAAGTCCTCTTGCTACAGTGAGGGAGTGGGCTCTGAAGGGAATCTCAGGTTTTCCACCCACAACTGCTCAGGTGTCTTTGATCTCCAGGGTCTTGTGCCCTGTGATCATTCTGTCGAATTAGTGGGAAGATTTTTTTATTATAAGTGGTTTGTTTTCTTGAGACAAGACCTTACCATGTAGTTCAGGCTGGTCTTGAACTCACGGGGATGGTCCCACCTCGGCCTCCCAGGTGCTGGCATTAGAGGCAGGAGCCACAATGCCTGACTACCCAGGGCCACTGAGACATTGCTTTCCTCCCTGGGTCAATTCTGCTTCTTCCAGAGAATCTGTGAATCTTATGTAGGTTGTAAAATTAATTTTATAATTAATGATAATATCCTCTTTTCTGTAACTATGTAATAGCATGCTAAACCCAAGATGACCCCCTCATTTTTAATTACTGATGTCCCTATTTGCTACTTCTTATAATTCTCAGCCAGCTTTGCTAGAATTTGTCAATATTGTTCAATTCTGTAAATATTGAACTTTTATAATCAAGTGTAAATTTGCTTGGTTTTCTTCTGTTATCTAGCATAACGTGTTGTAGGCAGTGTTGTGGATTTCACTGGTGCTGTGGATTTCCCTGGTGCTGTGGATTTCCCTGATGCTGTGGATTTCCCTGGTGGTGTTTGTATTTAGATCTTAATTCTGCTTCCTCAAGAGGGGCTGCCTCTGATGAGGAGCGACTTCATGTGAACCTTCTCGCCACTTTAACTTATAAAATAGAAAGGCTAGAGCCTGTGATTGGACCGTGGAAGGAAAAGATGGAGCAAAGGGTTTTAGAGAAAGAGGGAGAGGAAGGAGTGAGAGGAAGACTGAAGAAGAGGAGGTGGAAGGGAATGGAGCAGAATCACACGGCCTGGAGAATCCACAGCTATAACAGCTCTTGGAGTTAGGGAACATAGTAGTGTAGCGGTAGATCTGGCCAATCTGGTCACAAAGCAGTATTCATATTAACTGATTCGTGATTTCATTGCACAGGCTTATTTGGGTTGGAGCTTTACTGCAACAAGGTACCATGAAATGGAACTTGGGAATGTGCGTTTGAGTCAGCCTTCTTTCCTGCTACAGTCTGTTTAGTGACACAGTTCCAGGTCAGCATTCATAGCAGGATCTAACAAATATCATGTGCTCTGCTGAAAACCCACAGGACTGACATCAAAGACACTAGCACCATCTCTATCTAACCAACACATGGGTTGGTTCCGTTTGTAGGGGAATTGCATAGATATAGTCTACAAGTCAAACTAACCTTCAATCCTGGGATAACCCCACTCCCACCACACGCCACTCCCAAATCTCCCTCCTGCCTCCCCTTCAGGGTCACCTAAGCCTTATCTCATGGCACCTGGAAAGCACAGGTCTTTATCAACCACACTGTATGTCTCTATGGCATACTACAGAATAAAGCTGTGATCTCTCATGATGAGTTCATTCAGCATGATGCCTTGAGACCAATACACAATGTTGTATCTGTCAGTAGAATGCTCCACTTAAATATGGACACACCACAGTTTGCCCTGCTTTTACTAATTCTATATCATTATGAAGTAAACTTACCTATTAGTTATAGTATAATCCTATGCTTGCATTTGTGCAAGCATACATGAAAGGAATTGCTAGTCGATATATTGAGTATCCATACCAACAGAAGAAATCATAAATGGTTTTCCAAAAATTTATTTACATACATTCTGCTTCTGCAGTCCTGCACTGGAGTTCCTATTATCTAAGTATGCCTGGTTATTGTCATGGGCTTGTAGTGCCTGTTTTGCTGAGCACATGAGATGTTCCTGTGTGCTTGTGAGCTTGGCTGCCAAACATACAGCATCTTTGGTTGTGTATGTTCAAGTACATTGCTAATGTTCACTGGTGGCTTGCTTGCCTGATTGAGGTTTCCTCACTGACACTAGTGTTGATCATGTAACTTGAAATGCATCTCAATGCACGGCTTGTTTTTCTGTCCAGCTAGCCGTGTCCTACCTACATTGCTGTTCTAAGCGTGAAGAAGTCAACCCAATAATGTGCCCTTAGAGGGTTGTTGCTTGCTGGCAGATCTCAGAACTGCCTTGACACCCAGGTCAGGACAATCCTTTTTTTGTTTTCTTCTCATTGCTTTGAACCAACAAGAAATCTGAGGCCTGTAATCCTGTCGGAGCTGACTTGGAGAGGAATAAACACCAGGCTCTAGTCAAGGTCTGGTTGCTGACCTGACTGTGGTTGGCACTTGACCCAGTGCCATGGATGGAGAGATGGAGACTGCTTCTGTACTTATGTCAGAAACGAAATTACATTTCACAAATGTATTTTAATGAAGCAGATAGCATTGTGAGCAACTGGGATTTGGCTCTCCCTGAGAGCCAGGCTGGGACACTCCATGTTATCTCAAGGGGGAAGGAAAAGGCCAGACCCATTATCCTATCAGTTTCCATCCCTGCAGACTGAGGGTGTGTTAGCCAGGATTCCATCACTGGGTTAAACACACCAGAGTACAATGTGAAGGGAGGAAGGATTATTTTGGTGCCCTGTTTCAGAAGTTCTGCCCATGATCAATTGGTCTCAAGGCTGTGGACCCGGGGGTGAGTCAGAGCATCACAGCACAGAAGGTTCAGAGGATCTGGACATCTCATGGAATCAAGGAAGCAGAGAGATGGGACAAGGGGCCAGAATACGATGCAGTTGAAGGAGACAGGCTCAGTGAGTAAGTTCTTCCAGACCAGGCCTCATTCTGCAGAGCTTCCCAAAACAGGGCGACACTTGACATCCACACATGACAGTGTTCAATAACCTCACAGCTGCTCTTCAAGACTGTGCCAGAGAAGCACAAAAGGAGACAGAGGCATTGACTGGGTGTCACATGTGTCAGGAAGTATCTACACAGCTGAGGGGACTCAGAGCTTTGTCCATCAGTACCTTGAGCCACAGCCTACCTTGGCACAGGCGCTTTAGGATGTGAGTCTGTATTCCACAACTGGGCTTCAAGCTGTGGGAGACTCAGTCTCTGAAATGGTTGGCCTGACAGGCATGGAGCAAGTTGTAACCTGCTTGTCAGGTGGTTGGTAGTCTTCATGGACACTCATTTGTCTCCTGCTTCCTAGATGTGTCTCAGCTCAGGCAAGCTCGGGGCTGTAGCAGGAACCATCAAGGTTTCATTACATGGAAATGCTGTGTAAGCCCAGACACTGGCAGTCCAGGGGGCGCCTACAAGAGAGCAGCACCAAGACATTGGGACCTCACTGGGAACCAGAGGCAAGGCGGGAGCGGGAGGTGACCAGCAGAGGGCAGCACTTGCCACCACAGTGTAATGCATGCCCAGAGAAAGGATTCAGGTCAAGCAGCACTGGGAATGGAAAGCTTCTGTGTCTTAACTTACCATCTCCCAGGGTGGCCCTGGTATCTGTACTACTGTTTCCAGAGAGCACCGATCCTCGGGAGAATATAACTTCAATTTCGAGATCCTGTCCACCATCGGTGGCACCAGTCCTACATAGAGTTGGGCACCATCCTCCATAATGCTGCTCTTCTCTTACCTTAGTGAGCATTCTCTTCATCAGGGCAACTGTAGCTACTTACAAGAGACTGTGCAGACCTACCTGTGGGCTGTTGTCACTCAGATCTCACTCAGCCTTAGGAGGAGGTGCTGGGAGACTCTCAGAGTTCCTCCTCTGAGACTCTAGTCATTTTCTCCTGCACCTTCCAGCCCATTAGGAATTCTCTCCTGATCCGCAGTGACCTCCTGGCCTCAGGACTTGTGGGAATGACCGGACTGTGAAAGGCTTCACTGAAGAAGGGATGAAGAGGCCATCACCCATGGTGGGTGAGACCTTTATGTGGTAAGTCTGCTCCGGGCTCATCCAGGCTCTGAGAATGAGACCGACAAACTCAGGTTCGCTAAGGTGGAAATTGGTGGAGTCATACTTTGGTTTTCGGTTGGGGCCCATCTGAACGGGGTAGATGTTTGCTCATGTAGCTACAGAAAAGGAAATTCCTGCAGTTTACACATTGCAATTAGTGTCTGCTGTCATTTTAACCCGACTGCTGGCTGCGAACAGTGGGAGAACTGGGAATATTCAGACACTGGACCATAGCCAGGAGAGGAGCCCACAGGGCTTCACTGGCACTCAGAGCACTGCTGGAGTCCAGGCTTTCCCAAGCACGGGAGTGTTGATCCCCTCCTGTCTCAAGAATGCCAACACATGTGCCTAAGTGCTAAGTGACTTAGATAAGTGACTGGGGCATACACGAGGAGGAAAACATGCCAGGAGCCCCGAGGATGCTCCGTGGACATGGAAATGCTAGCTCAGGTCCTAAGAGCTCAGCCCTCCTCTCCCACCAGGTGGTAGCTGCTCCCTGCTCAGCAGTACCTTCCATGGGGGGGGGTGCTGGGGAAAGGACTGGTGCATGGTAGGACCTTAGGTGGCACAACCCAGAGCCTGTTATAGAGAGTTCATTAATATTGACAGATTCTAGAACTTCTTAATCTTAGTCCAGAGAGGCACAAAGGTGCTACTGTGGGACCAAACTTGTTTCCAGGATGTAGGTCAGTGGGGTCTCAGGAAAGGTGGCTGGGCCCAGGAATTGCATGTTCAGGAGTGAAAATCAAATTCCTGCTGAGTACCTAGCTGGGCTGAGGTCCATAGAGAAAGAGTGCAGCCGTAGTGAACTCTGCACACCTTTGGTGCATTGTGTGGCTACCTGAACACAAAGCATGCGATCTGCCCATGTGTGGACCAGGTGGGTGCTCAAGAGTAACGAGGAGGTGAACCTGCTGGGAGGCTGGGAACCCAGGGGAGGTCAAGTTCAACAGGAGCGCAGGAGTGATGGAGCCTGGCTCTGCATCCACCTATGACACAAAATGCCAACAAGCAAACACACACGGTCCTCAGTTGCATCAGGGCAGCCCTGGCTGTGCACGTGTCCTGTCAGAGGGCCCTCAGATGACCCAGCAGCAGAAGGTCAAGTCCCCTTGTTGGACATGAACCCCCTTGAGTCACAGACGTGAGCCCTTTCACTGATTCCTTTAGGGGACACATACTCATGACCCTAATGTGTGGCTGGAATTCTTCATGCAGCCAACTTACAGTTGAGATGTATGGAAACTGCACCCTAACTGGGGTTCAGTAGATGAGCAATGGCCGGTCAGTGAAAAGGGACCAAGACATCTGAGAGTAAGAAGTGCTCTGTAGAGAGCACGGCTGGCCTCAGTGCAGGATGGAGAGGGTCAGGGGTCCTGGTGTTCCCTAGTGGCATGGGGTCTACCCTGATGGTGTCGAAACTGACTCTGCTCAAGAATTTATGTCCACCCTTTCATGCAAATTGAAGTGAGTTATCCATGCAGGGAAGGGACAATGAAGTGAGTCCCCAGGCAGGGGCCAAGTCATCTGGGTCCCAGCAGATGGTCTCTGGTTGTGAAGCTCAGCCTGGTTCTCAGCAGCAGGAGGTCAGAAGCCATGTCCCAGGGAGCATAGCTCAGGGCAGCCATGGGCTGGAGCAGGGCAGGGGTGTGAAGGGAAGTCTGGTTCTCCTTCCCTGCACGTGAGTTGCTTATCCACCAGGGTCCTTTGTGAGCACAACACTCGGGTGACACAGACCTTCTGGGGCATTGTGTGTCTTTCTTCATCTGCTGGTGACACCGATTTGATATTCATCAGATCCCAACAACAACACCTTCAGCGCCATGATGGATGTGTGTTTGGCCATGAGAGAGGGACAGGAGGGACGTGGTTAGTGCCAAGTGGGCACAGGTCCCTGACCATGGGGGACATAAAGGGCACCTGTGAGGAGCCAGAGCACACACTGCCCAGGTGACCTGCCTTGTGTGGGAGCCCAGTGACTGGAAATGAAGAGCCTGCTCCTTACCGTCCTGCTGCTGGGGCTGGTGGCTGTCCTGAAGGCTCAGGATGTCCCATTAGATGACCAGGAGGATGTGAGGATGGGAGGGACAGTGGGTGGCGGTACGAGATGGCCTAGCCCTGGTTGGTGGGGGTCTAGTGGTCCAAGTGGTGTCCTTGAAGACTGACGTCCTGCATCCCAGCGTGGAATGGTCACATCACGGACACTGCTGTGTTACTAGCAGAGCCTGTCTGAGAACACTGGCCTGGAGCGTGATAGTGGGTCAGGTCAGGGTCTTTGCTTGAGTGATATCGCACACCAGTAGTTTACATAGCGTGTGATTTTTAGGATATTAGTTTTCTTTAGTGCTGACCTCTCAACCTGCAAGAGCCTACATTTGGAAATTAGAGATCCTGTGTCCCTACTAGGCCACAGTAGAGTTCTCTTTACAGAGGGCATGTGTGGGGAATGTGTGGTGTCAGCCCACTTCAGAGCTGTAGCTTAGGCTCTGGAATGTCTATTCTGGCTACAGACTCAGGCACTAGAGCCTGGGAATCATAGTAGCCAGAGTGGACAGTATTCTGGGCTCTGTCTTCTGCAGTTCTCTGGGATCTTGTTCACAAAGGCCACAGTATGTGACAGGAATCACACAGATGAGAAGAGACCTATGAAAGTGTTCCCTATGACAGTGACAGCCCTGGAAGGAGGGGACTTAGAGGTCCAGATAACCTCATGGTGAGTGTCCCCACCAAGCCTCTGCAGGTGTCTTTCTTGTCTTTTCCATTCTTAGTTTGGTATAGGTTACTGAATGCTCTGCCTACGAGGGGGTTTGCTCACCTCACTCTAAAATTTGGGCATGATCTTGATATAAATCTTCAGAGTTGCCTGGTCAGGATGGTATGCCGGGTGAGCTGAGTATGGCTTCTGTTTTACAGGAGGAAGGGTCAGTGTCACATGAAAAAACTTTTGATGCATAAAACTGATGAACCTGGCAAGTACACTGCCTGTGAGTATCATGCAGCCCAGGGTCTCCTGCAGGGGCGTGTGCCTGCACGGAGGCTGCCTGCCTTGTTTAGCTTTCAGTATGGCCACCCAGCCATAGTCCATGGAGGTCATGTATTAGTCCGCACCAGGTACTTCCTGTTCTCCCATGCCCCATGCACTCCAGTATAGCTCTTGATTCTCCAGTAAGCATTGCTAAGAAATGGAAAGTAGGAAAGGGAAGTGTTCAGACCTGGTGCCAACCTCAACCCTTGCCTTGCCCGGAATCCTCAGTAGGAGCTGGCACTGTCCTGGAACATGGCTTCTGTCTAATGGAAATCACAGAGCTGGGTCTCCTGTGTAACCA
Source organism: Apodemus sylvaticus (assembly GCF_947179515.1). Taxonomy (NCBI): domain Eukaryota; kingdom Metazoa; phylum Chordata; class Mammalia; order Rodentia; family Muridae; genus Apodemus; species Apodemus sylvaticus. The sequence goes on from NC_067476.1 coordinate 4,647,227, forward strand.
GCTCCAAGGGTTTCTGAATATATCTTTAAAAACTTCCATATGTGTCAAGAAATGAACTGCTACGTTCTCTGTTCACCTTAGTCAAAGGTAAGAAGGTCATCTATATTCAGGAGATTTCTGTAAAGGACCACTACATCTTCTACTGCGAAGGCCAGAAGCACAGGAAGTCACATCGGAAGGGGAAACTCGTGGGTGAGGAAACAGACCCCGTGTCCTGCCTTTGACTCTGCTTCTGTAGCTATCAACATAGCAGCAGCCATGCTGGGCCCTGGAG